>NC_037330.1:82619639-82709639 GCF_002263795.3 Bos taurus
TCCTCTCTGTGGGAAGCTCTCTTTGAGACACAGGGCAGGAAGGGGCCTCTGGAGTTTTTCCATTGGAATTTGGGGCCACTGGGTGAGTGGGCCAAGCCCTCTGCTTTTACAAGACCTACCTGGCTGGGTAGGTCAGCCACATAGAAAGGGTTTGGCTTTTTACACAGCCATTCCAAAATAACTTCAGAGAAACTCCTGACCAGAATGATTTTTAAGATGCAAGCTTTACCAGTGGGTATCTTCAAAGGCCATTTGTTTCTAAGACACACCAGCAACAGTTGTGTGAAAAGGGATTTTGCACCAGATTTCACTGAGTGTCACCTGAAGAAACATTGCTGATCAGGCTGGAAGGAAGTCTGCTGAGGATGGAGATGGGGCTTGAAGGAAAGTTCTAGAGGCATTTATTCTCATTCATGGTGGCATGCATGCATTCATTCACTCATTCTTTCATTTTTTATTCTTATATTTTTTTAAAAAGAGCCTGAGTGATGGTTAGTCTGTTGTCTGGGTGGTTCTTTGTTTTGTTTTTTACCTAACTAGCAAGAATGATAAAATGCAGGCACTAAATGAAGCAACCGTAATTCCATACATATGTTGGACAAACAAGAATTGAGCACTTATTTTGCATCTCCTGTGATAGATCCTTTAAATGATATACAAATTTAGAGATAAATTCATTCACTCAGTCCACAAATATTTATTGAGCATCTGTTTCGTACCAAGCATTGCTCTGAGGTACAGTAGTTGATAGAACTTAGAGTCACTGAATGGAGAAGGTGATGGCACCCCACTCCAGTACTCTTGCCTGGAAAATCCCATGGATGGAGGAGCCTGGTGGGCTGCAGTCCACAGGGTCTCTAAGAGTCAGACACGACTGAGCGACTTCACTTTCACTTTTCACCTTCATGCTTTGGAGAAGGAAATGGCAACCCACTCCAGTGTTCTTGCCTGGAGAATCCCAGGGACAGGGGAGCCTGGTGGGCTGCCGTCTATGGGGTCACACAGAGTTGGACACGACTGAAGCAACTTAGCAGCAGCAGTAGCAGAGTCACTGAAAATAAACAAGTCAATAAGAGATTTGCAAAGCGTGATAGGAATTCCTGTATAGAGAACAGGGTATTCTGCACTGAAGGCTTTGGGGTTTCCTTAAAATATACAGCTGATTTTATGCAGAAGAGAATGGCCTCGTGTTTTCTAGAGGAACAAGTATGTTAGAGGCTGGAGAGATTTGTTAAAAGGGGATGTGGTAGTGTAAGCCTATGCCTGGGTTTAGAATCCCACCCCAGCTGTACTGGGTGAATTTGAACAAATTGTGGCATGCCTTTCTGACTTTGTTCCTTAAGACACAAGAGAAGTCAGAAGAACCTACTTCCCAGGGTTGTTTTAAGGATAAAGCAAAATGACAGAAGAACTTGCTCTGTTCTAAGCCTGATAGATGGTAAGTCACTTCAGTCATGTCTGACTCTTTGTGACCCTATGGACCATAACTCACCAGGCTTCTCTGTCCGTGGGATTCTCCAGGCAAGATACTGGAGTGATCTGCGGTGCCCTCCTCTGGGGGATCTTCCCGACTCAGGGATCAAACCCTTGTCTCTTATGTCTCCTGAAGTGGCAGGCGGGTGCTTTACCACTAGAACCACCTGGGAAGCCCAGTAGACCATAAAGGGTAAACAAAGGGCAACTCTTCATGTGAAAGGAAACGGCCGACACTTGTGAAGAAGGCCCCTGCTTGGATCCCGAGCAGCACCCCAAGTCTCTCCAGTCCCCAGGCGGGACTCAGTGGAGCCTGGCCTTCCTTGCTGGCTGGAGGACAGCCCACATTGGACAGCAAAGCAGAGGAAATGTGCTCCCATATATATTAATGAGATGAAGGAAAGTTTAAGACCCCAACATAATCTGTTTATACATTATACATTTCTCTTGTTATTATTCAACATTGATTGAGTACCCTCAATTCAGTAAGCTTTTTATAGAATGTCCCAACAACTCTCAATTACCTGCAGGAGAAGCAGGTATGCTAAGAAATAAATGAAACCTGAGAAAAGGCCTATAGTCCAGATCACAGATCTGAGAATAAACACCAAAACCTTATCTTGGCTGAGCTGTTGGCAAGGAACAAGAAGAAATCCTTGGAAGCTAAGCTTTCAGTTCCATGAGGGCAAGGGCTGTGCAAACCACTTCACAGCTGCTTTGCCGTGCCTAACACAGTGTCTAGTCTGGATACATTTGTCGAATGAATTTGTTTAAAGGAATGAATTATGTTAAAAATATCAGCATCTTTTTTGGTGTGCTATGTGTCAGGAACTATTTAAGAGTTTTTCACATCTTAATTTTATTAAATTGTCGTAACAATCTTATAAAGCTAGGTAGATATTATTATAACTTCCATTTACCAGAGGAAAAACTAAAAGTTCAGCGAGGTTAAGTAACTGGCTCAAGGTTGCCCAGCTAGTGAGGGAGGGCAAGGTCAGAAGTCAAACCCTGGCAATGTGGCACCAGAGTCTGATGGGCTCTCCCTGTTAGGACTAGAAAAAGTGAAAGCCGGATGTCTGCCTCTGGCCACCAGGTCACACTTCCTAGCTTTAAAAGTCTTGCTTCTTCATTCATCCGTGCCCTCCCTAATCTCAGACAGACCCTTGGACCCTCCTCACAGTACCTGCAGATAACCTGCTGCCTACATCAGTGGGGCTGTGCTCCTGACTTGGCCAGACACCCCCCAGCTTTCATCCTCCAGTGTCCTGTCTCAACCCTCCCTTTCATCTGATGGATTGTCCATCCTCAGTTTGAGGCTTCTCTGCTTACCTCAAAATACAGAGCTATCATCTTGATATTTTTATTCCTGTTTATGAAATGTCAGATTCTTCTACTTCTGTTCATTATCTCTATTCCTCTCCGTAACTCAACCAGGGGGAATAGTTAGCCTATTTTAGAGATGGGTGTGATGAAGTCAATGCTGGGATGTGGCAGGGCCCGGGTCCAGAGCTGGTGGGCCCAGCCCCCAGATCCAGGTTCCTCCCAGTATTCTGAATTGTTTACCCCACTTCCACACTCACCTGCTGTGAAAAGCCCTACCACCCAAACGGTGAGACAGCCAGAGTTTGGGATGGGGTAGACATGGTAGGTGAAGCCTCCGTGCTCCCCAGTGGGGCTCAGTCAAGGAGCATTTGAGAGAGTATCTGTCTCCTGAGCCCGTAGTCAGCCACAAGGGCAAAGACCTAGGACAGGCAAGAGATCCATGCTGAACTCTGATATTAAAAAGGAGGCAGTAAGAGCAGAGTGATCACTCTCAGCCTGTATATTAAATGTATTTTCCCTTTGGAAAAAAAAACCAGCCAAAGTTATGTTTCTACATAAAGGCAGTCTGTGTTTCATAGCTATTCTAATTTATGGGCCGTACATTCCTGTGATTGTCTTGAACTGAAGAGCCAAGTAAATAATCACGGAGAGCCACAGGTAAATCACTTGGAGGTGAACTGAGCCTGTCCAGGGCCTCCAGAAATAGCACAAACATTTCCTAATTTTGTAGATTTCTTCATCTGAGCCCAGAAAACGCCTTCTCTTGTTGGCTTTGAGGTCTGACGTTTTTTTCCACTTACATCCTGAAGAGACAGCGGCAAGGTGAAACGTGAGACGTGTTAAAAGCATTTTCGAAGAGTCCGCTTCTAATTTTCCTTCTCAATTTCGAGGCAACAATGCCATTCACTTCACTTCCACAAGTATTTATCCTGCTACTAAAAGAGCTGGAAATGGAAGGCCGGGAGAGGAATCCAGAGTGGGGAGACATGGACCACAGCCTTCTGCAGCTTGGGACCTAGCTGATTATTTTAAATTTTGTTAAAATGCATGCAACATGAAACTACCATTTTAACTGTTTCCTAGTGTACAGTTCAGTGGCATCAAGGGTATTCATGTTGTTGTGTGATCATCAACCACCACCCATCTCCAGAACTTTTTCCTCTTTCCAAACTGAAACTCCATTTCCATTAACCAATGACTCCTCATTCCTTCCTGCCCCCAGCTCCTGCCACCATCATGCTACTTTATGAATTTGACTACACTAGGGACCTCATGTAAGAGGAATCCTGCTGCATCTGTCCTTTGGGGACTGGCTGATTTCCCTTAGCATAACGTCTTCCAGGTCCATCCATGTCAAAGCACCTGTGATTTTAAGAAGGAGAATATCGAACCAGTGGAAATAGTGGGTTGACCCAAGAGCTCAGTCGGGTTTGTCCATACGATGTTATGGAAAACCTGAACAAACTTCTGGGCCAGCCTAGCAAGTCGACCAGAGCGGGAAATGCATATTCAGTCATTTGTGGTTGTTATAAGGAACTGTGAACCTAAACTGCAATGATAAATCGAATGTACTTTTTGAGCTAATACTCTGGGCAAGGCCTCAAGGGGTAAAATGAAGCAACGTCCTCAGCTGCATGGATCGCATCCAGCTCTTTGTGACCCTGTGGACTGTAGCCCACCAGACTCCTCTGTCCATGGGATTCTCCAGGCAAGAATACTGGAGTGGTTCTCTATGCCCTTCTCCAGGGGATCTTCCTAACACAGGGATTGAACCTGGGTCCCCTGCATTGCAAGCAGATTCTTTACCATCTGAGCCACTGTGGATGCCCAAATGAAGCAACAGAAGATGTTTTGCAAGGAGCTTATATCTAGCACAGGAGACCAGGGTGCAGATTCAAATTCAGATGTTAAGTGATAATTAACCTCAGAGTACAAATAAAAACACAGAAACATGGTTTTAGACAGAGAAGCCATTTCAGACAGATGTGATTGGAGAAGAGGTGGATCTTAGTGTGACCTTGAAGAATAGGTAGAATTTAGTACAAAAGGCATGGGGAAGGAGAGAGAAGACATTGCAGACCAGCATGGAATGAAAGTGTGTTCACTGGCAAACTGCGTCTTGTTCACTGTTTGATGTCCTGCGCCTGGTACAATGTGTGTGTCCCAGGAATGAAGGAATGCAGAGCCCAGAGGCTGGAAAGACCAGGGTGAGTTTGGGAAACAGTGAGTACACAGTCTGCCTTGAGTAAAGGGTCCTGTGGGGGAGCTAAGGTAAGAAAGAAAATGTTGGTAGAGATCAGAATGTAGAAAACTTTGACTGTCAGACTAAGGAACTAGAACTTTCTTCTGTGGGAGAAAGGGGGCCATTGAAGGTGGTTGTTCCAAGGGAGTTCATAGTGACCATTTCACACCAATTCTGATCATAAGTGTCATCAAAACACAAATTCTCCCCGAGAAGCTAAAAGTGGCAATAGCTGGGTAAATATCAATAGAGCATAAGGGTCTTCATTGGACATATACAGACTGGGTAATGTCTCCTTTAGAAGTAGCAGTTTCTGGAAGCATTTTGACAGAAGGTAGAGAAAGCTGGCAATCACGAGTCTAGTAAGGACAACATTCCCCTAATCAAACATAAAAATGACAATTAAACTGTTGAGATTAAGAGGGAAAAGGCAGATCTTGGGGCCATGAAAAGAGAGAGGATTACAAAATTAAGGGATCTTGAAATTCCCTTAGGAGGATCAGAAGCCAGAGACCATGACAAATGGCAGGCTGGCCAGTAAGGGAAATTTCAAAAGGAAAGAAGAGAAGGAAGGTTTTTCCTTTATAGAGTGCAAGGTTGGGATGGTTGCCCAGCTTTCATATTGAAAAGAGAAGGAGAGCTTTAGGATGAAATAGCTGGAGAGAGTTGATCTGAAGCAAGGCAAATGTGGATAGTCTCAAGGCATAGTCATAGGGTCATAAGAACATAAAACTTAAGGAGAGGAGAGATGAGGACAAGAGAGAGGGAAGGAGAGGAGAGAGATGGGAAGGAGGAGGCTGACTCTACATTTAACAAGAAGTCACTCTAACTGGTTAAAACAAAAAGGGACATTGATTACAAGGTCACAGGGGTGTTTTATGGACTCCAAAAGGGCAGCCAAGATTGAGAGAAGAATGAAAGCAGGGACTGGAGAGCTGTCCAGAACCAGCAATGACCCTCTTTGTCTCTGTCCCTTCCAAGGCCACCTGCATGCAACTCTCTGCCCGCCTCTCCACTACTTTATTCTTTGTTCTCTCTTCTATGCTTGATAGCTGTCCCCATGACCACCAAGATGATTTACCCCCAGTTCAAAAGGCCCACAGAAGCTAACTAGTGGCCCTAACTCCCTTTCCAAATATCTGAGGGAGAAAATATGATTGGTCTCTTTGTGCAGTACCTGGTTCCGTCAGCTATAGGCCAGGGGGTAGAGGCACTCAGTGTAAACATGGCTCCTGAGACTGGGATGGCGGTTTTGGAAGGCATGGGCCAGGCTAGGCAGATTCCACAGAAAGTCTGGACTAAACTGAATTGATCAGGAACCATGGAACCCTGTTAGGTAGGAAAGGCCTGAAGGACCATGAGCTGTTTCAGTCTAGAGAAGCAAGGGCCTCAGTGGCCATGAGAACAGCCAGGTGAGGAGCCTGCAGGTTTGTGCATGGCTCTGCAGTGACAAGGCGGCTGATTCCAGTAGAAGAAGGGGGTAAAAAGCTACAATTTAAAGCCCCAGTGATTTGAGGCAGTGTACAATAACAGTGAAATAGAGATGGAAGTAGGGAACAGAACTAAAAAAAGGAGAAAGCAAATATATTAAAAAAAAAAAACCAGTGGGTTCTACCAAGCTGCTATGGTTAAACTTCAAGTTTGATTTTGATCTCCCTGGTGGCCAGAGATATCTGTTACCATTTGCAGGACTAGAAGAAGCAGCAATTCCTCAAGACATAGGAAGTACTTCTGACACAGATTCCTTAAGGAAATTTCTCAACAAAAATATCACAGAAGTAAATATGATAATAATGAGGAGTAATAACTACTACTTGTTCAAAATTACTTTGTGGCAGGAACCAAGCTACATTATATATGAATTATGTATAATTATATATATGAATTATATATATTATATATAATTCATTCTATCCTGACAGGACTCCACTGGGTAGTCACTATTAAGCTCGAGTGACTGGTGAGGAAAATAAAGGGGCACAGAGGGGCCAGGAGACTTGCCCACATTCTCACAGCTGGTAGGAACGGTAGCAAAGGCACTGCCAGACTTTAGGGCCATACACTCAGCTACTACAAAGAATACTGTTCTTTAAAAGGAAAAGGTGAGACGTGAATGAGAAAAATTTCAGCCATGACCAGCACTCTCAAGTAGCTTTCAAGTAGTTGGTGGAAAGAAAGACATACACAAATAAAAAGCTAAAGATATCACACTGTTGCCGTTTTTGAGAGAGAACCTGCAGTGAGTCAGGCTTTGTTTTATATGTTTCTTATATTTTATCTCTTGATTTTCTAAATAAGCCTAAGAAGTATGTATAAGTGCCCTGGTCCTCTGTGTTTAGAGACTAGTTCTAACTGGTCCAAGTCCAGAATTCTTTGTCTGGCTGTCAAAGTTCTGCACAATTTAGCCTTTTTGTATCCAACATAGTTTCTCATGACTGTCCTAAAAGTGGCAGCCATATAGCGAATGAAAAGGCACAGAATCTCAGGCTCTGCCATTTTCTTATTGAGGGAATTTGAGTGAGTTCTTTAACCCATCTGAGCTTCAGTTTCTTCATATGCTCAATGGAGAGAATGATAACTATTTTCAAGATTTTTAAAAGAACAAAAGGTTTAAGAATGTATCATCCAGGGCATCACAGGATATCTGAAGGAAGGAGGGACTGGGGATGAGGAGTTGAAGGAACGATCTGTCTATTCATTTCTTCATCCCATCAATATTTACTGATCCTGGACATAATTACTTCTGTGTTTGGTACCAAAGATCCAAAGGTGAAAGAGATGTGTCCACCCTTGAGGAAGCTACAGCTTCCTGGCGAAGGAGAGGAAGGGCACGTTTAAATAGTGACAGCATCATGCATAGCGAGAAGTGGTTAGTGATGAAGATCTGGAACAGACTTGCAGAAATACGAAATTTATTTTATTTTTTCAGAAATATGAACTTTAAAAACAGAGAGCGAGGGAGAGGTTCTGATTCAAGACGGTGGTATAGGAAGATCCCGAACTCAGTTCCTCCCATGGACACAGGAAATGTATAGCTACTACGGAACAATTTCCTCTAGAAAAGAACCTTAAAAATGGCATATCAGGCCCTTCACATTGAGCAAATGAGAAGTAAACCATATTGAAGTGGGTAGGAAAGACTGAAATAGTATCAAGCATCCTTTTCAGACTATAATGGTATGAAATTAGAAATCAATTACAGTAAGAAAACTGGAAAATTCAAAAATACATGTAGACTAAACAATACGCTCCAGAATAGCTAATGGGTCAATGAAGAAATCAAAAGTGAAATTAAAAAAATACCTTGAGACATATGAAAATGGAAATACAATATACCGAAACTTATGGGATGCAACTAAAGCAGTTCTAGGAAGGAAGTGCATAATGATAATGCCCACCTCAAGGAACAAGAAAAATCCAAATAAACAACCTAACTACACCTCAAGGAACAAAAAAAAAATGAAGCCCAAAATTAGCAGAAGAAAGGAAATTACAAACAACAGAGACGAACTAAATAAAATAGAAACTAAAAACGGAAATAAAACAAAGAGCTAGTTCTTTGAAAAGATAAGCAAAATAGACAAACCCCTAGCTAGACTCACTAAGAAAAATGAAAGTTCACATAAATAAAATCAGAAATGAAAGAGGAGACATTACAGTTGATAACACAGAAATTCAGAGGATCATAAGAGAGTACAACAAACAGTTATATACCAACAAATGGGGCAACCAAAGAGAAACAGATAAATTCCTAGAAACATATAGCCGTACAAGACTGAATTATGATGAAATAAAAAATCTGAACAGATCAATTACTAGTAAGGTGATTGAGTCAGCAATTTAAAAACTCCCTACAAACAAACGTCTAGGACCAGGTGACTTCACTAGTGAAATCCACCAAATTAATAGCAATCCTTCTCAAACTCTTTCCAAAAAGAGAGGAAGGGGACATCCTTCCAAACATAGTTTTCAAGGCCAGCACTACTCTGATACCAAAACCAGACAAGAATATCCAACAAAAAAGAAAGAAAAAAAGAAAATTCTAGGCCAGCATCCCTGATGAGAGCTTCTCTGGTGGCTCAGTGGTAAAGAATCCACCTGCCAATGCGGGAGACATGGGTTCAATCCTTGGGTAAGGAAGATCCCCTGAAGGAAGAAATGGCAACCCACTGCAGTATTCTTGCCTGGGAAAGAGGAACCTGGTGGGCTACAGTCCGTGGTGTCACAAAAGAGTCAGACACGACTTAATGACTAAATAATAACAACATCCCTGATGGACATAGATGCAAAAATTCTCAGCAAAACATTAGCAAACCAAATTCAACAATACATTACAAGGATTATATGCTATTATCAAGTAGATTTATTCTAGGGATGCAGGGATAGTTTGACATATGCAAATTAATCAACATGAAACACCACATTCACAAAATGAAGGATTAGAATCATAGGATGATCTCAATATATGCAGAAACAGCATTTGAAAATCCAACATTCATTTGTGATAAAATTCTCAACAAGGTTAGTACAATGGGAACATACCTCAAGATAACAAAAGCCACACAGGACTAGCTCACAGAAAACATCATACTCAACAGTGAAAAGCTGAAATCTTTTCTTTAAGATCAGGTACACAGCAAAGATGTCTATTTTTGCCAATTTTATTCAGCATAGTATTGACTGTTGAAATTTTATCCAGATCAATTAGGCAAGGAAAAAAAAAAGGCATCCAAATTAGAACAGAAGAAACAAAACAGTCAGTATTTCAGATGACAGGGTACTATATATACAGAACACTCTAAAAACTCCAACAAAAAATGATTCATACGAATAAATGAGTTCAGTAAAGTTGCAGTATGTTGTTGCTGTTTAGTTGCTAAGTTGTGTCCAGCTCTTTTGTGACCCCATAGACTGTAGCCTGCCTTGCTCCTCTGTCTATGGGATTTTCCAGGCAAGAATACTGCAGTGGGTTGCTACTTTCTTCTTCAGAAAATCTTCCCAACCTGGGGATCAACCCCCCCATCTCCTGCATTGGCAGGTAAATTCTTTACCACTGAGCTACCAGGGAAGCCCCAAAGTTGTAGTATGCACAGTCAAAATACAGAAATCTATTGCATTTTAATATAATAATATCAAACTACTAGAGAAATTGAGAAAACAATCCCATGTACAATTGCATTAAAAAAAATAGCTGGACTAAATTTAAGCAAGGAGGTGAAAGGCCCTGTGCACTGAAAACTATAAGACACTGATGAAAGAACCTGCAGAAGGCACAAATAAATAGAAGGATTTTGTGCTAGTAGATTGGAAGAATTAATATTGTTGAAATCATTACTACCCAAAGCCACCTGTAGATTCAGCACAATTCCTATTAAAATTTCAGTGACATTTTTCACAGAAATAGGACAAATAATCTTAAAATTTGGATGGAACCACAAAAGACCTCTAATAGTCAAAGAATCTTGAGAAAGAAGACTAAAGCTGGAATCGACATGTGCCCTCTTTGCAAACTATATTACAATGCTATGATAATCAAAGTAGTATGGTACTGGCATAAAAACAGACACAAAGATCAATGTGACAGACCAGAAAGCCAAGAAATAAACCCATGCATATATGGCCAATTAACTTCTGACAAAGGAGCCAAGAATGTAAAATGGGGGAAGAACAATCTCTCCAATAAACAGTATTAGAAAAACTGGACTGCTGCTGCTGCTAAGTCGCTTCAGTCGTGTCCGACTCTGTGCAATCCCATAGACGGCAGCCCACCAGCTCCCCCATCCCTGGGATTCTCCAGGCAAGAATACTGGAGTGAGTTGCCATTTCTTTCTCCAATGTGTGAAAGTGAAAAGAATGAACAGACCGCTATGTTACACCATACACAAAAATTAACTCAAAATGGATTAATGACTTGAATGTAAGACTTGAAACCATAAAACTTTCAGAAGAAAACCTAGGCAATAAGCTCCCTGACATAGGTCTTAGCAGTATTTTGGGGGATTTGACACCAGAAGCAAAGACAAGAAAGCAAAATAAATAAGTGAGATAACATCACACCAAAAGCTTTTGCACAATGAAGGAAATAGTCAACAAAATGAAAAGGCAATTTCGTGAATGGGAGAAGATACTTTCAAAGGACATATCTGATAAGGGTTGATATCCAAACTACAGAAAGAACTCATACAATTCAATATAAAAAGAATGGAGAAAGACAATGTGGTATACACACATGCAACACACATACATGATGGAATATTATTCAGCCATAAAAAGAACAAAATCTTGCTATTAGGTTGGTGAAAAAGTAATTGCAGTTTTGGATCATGAATTTTAAATCATTAGAACTAGGCACAAATACATCTGTATTAATCAAAATAGGAACCATTATAATCATCACGTTTTTGCTAATGAGAAGTTTGTTTATTCCTGTAATGTAAAAATCCATGCTTCAGGATTTGACAAAGAGTTGGAAGGCATTTTCGGCATCTTGCTGATTGTGGAAGTGTTTCCCTGCAAAAAGTTGTCTAGATGCTCTTGGTTGGTGAGAGTCAAGTATATATGGTGAATGAGGCAAAATTTCATAGCTCAATTTGTTCAACTTTAGAAGCATTGGTAGTGTGACGTGAGTTGGATGTTGTCATGGAGAACTGGGCTCTTTCTGTTGACCACTGCCAGCTGCAGCACTGCAGTTTCATTGATTTGCTGAGCATAATTCTCAGATGTAATGGTTTCCCCAGAATTCAGAAAGCTATATCAGACCAGCAGCAGACCACCAAACAGTGACCAGGACCCTTTATGGTGCGAGTTTGGCTTCGGAAAGTGCTTTGGAGCTTCTTCTCGATCCAACCACTGAAGTGATTTTCACTGGTGGTCATATAAAATCCACTTTTTGTCACACATCACAATCTGGTCAAGAAATGGTTTGTTGATATTGTGTAGAGTAAGAGAAGAGGAAGCTTCAAAATGACGATTTTTAAAAAAATTTTCAGTCAGCTCATGAGGCACCCATTTATCGAGCCTTTTCACCTTTCCAATTTGCTTCAAATGCTGAATGACTGTAGAACGGTTGACACTGAGTTCCTTAGCAACTTCTTGTGTAGTTGTAATAGGGTCAGCTTCAATGACTGGTCTCAGTTTATCGTTGTCAACTTCTGATGGCTGGCCACTATGCTCCTCATCTTCAAGGCTCTCGTCTCCTTTGCAAAACTTCTTGAACTAACACTGCACTGTATACATTTGTTAGCAGTTCCTGGGCCGAATGCGTTGTTGATGTCGCAAGTTGTCTCCACTGCTTTACAACCCACTTTGAACTCTAACAAAAAAACTGGTCAAATTTGCTTTTTGCCTAACATCATTTCCATTGTTTAAAATAAATATGAAATAAACAGCAAGTAATTAGCCAAAAAAATAAAGTGAGAAATGCACATTAAAATGATGTATAACATAACCACATTTAAGAATGTATTCCGGTATCATATATAGCAAATTTCAACAATGCAAAAACCGCAATTACTTTTGCACCAATCTGAATATTTGCAACAGCATGGAGGGACCTATGGGGAATTCTGCTAAGTATGTCAGACAGAGAAAGACAAATACTATATTATCTCACTTACATGTGAAAGCTCAAAGAAAAAACAAAACAAGCTCATAATACAGAGAATAGATTGGTGGTTGGCAAAGATGGAGTAGGGGATGGGCAAAGTGGGTAAAAGAAGTCAAAAAATACAAACTTCCAGTTATAAACTAAAGAAGGCCAGGAGATATAATGTATAGCATGGTGATTATACTTCATAATATTATATTGCATAATTGAAAGTTGCTAAGAGAGTAGATCTTAAAAGTTCTCAGCACAAGAAAAAAAATTCCGTGACTTTGTATGGTGACAGATGTTAACTAGACCGACTGGGTCTAGTTATTGTTATTTGTATATATTGCAATATATACAAATATTGAATCATTATATGGACTGCTTATAGCCAATATAATGTAAGTTATGTCTCAATAAAATGAGAGAGAGAGGCACCTTACATGAGCAAAACTTTATTGAAAATGCTGGTAGCACTTGGTATCTGAGTAAGTCCAAGGGTGAAGAAGATGGAGAAAAGCCTGGGAGGAGGAAATTAGATGGAGACGTTGGTTTGGTTTAGTGGTGAGACATTCATTCAAAAAATATCCAGGTGGCAATGACATGGACCAGAACTGGGTGTGAGGAAAGAACAGGATCAAAATTTAGGAATAAGAAGTAGTGATGTGATAATTGTAATCATAAAATGTGGCTTTCTGAGGAACTGTATAAGATATAAGAGGAGAAGTTTAAGAAATAACCTTGGAAACGTGAGGAGAAGGAGAAGCCAACAAATAAGGGAATAGAGAGGTAGGAGAGAAGACAGTTGACTCAGTATAGTGCAATATTCCAAAGTCATTTGTGGAGAGTTGAGAAGAGCAACAGAATTACCTGAAATGTTTTGTTTTGTTTTGTTAATCAGGATAAGAAAAGGTAAAATTTTTTTAGCCACAAATCAGAAAGAGCTATCAGTAAAGAAAAATCCAGATTGTAGAACGTTTGGAAAGCTACAGGTAAAGATAAAAATAGAGGTAGTTGACATTAATCACTCATCTGAGAAATTCTACAATAAAGGAAGGAAACACACAAAATAGTGAATAAATGGGCCATCAGGGTCAAGTGAATGGTTCTTTTCAATTGAGAGAAAACTCCACTGAGAACAAAGCAACGCATGAGAGATATTTTGATGTAGGGTTTGGGAAATGTTCAAGAACTTGTACCAGGTAGGCTAAGTCTTCTCATATAAGATTAAACCAGAGAGTTTCTGATTGGAACATAGGAAGGGGAAATATTCTTAATCCTGGAAAACAAGTTGAATTTTGATAATATGAACTTTGGGGTGCTAAACCTTCATTTGTCTCTCTAGCAGGACGGCAAGAACCGAGGGAGACAAGGAGGGCTGGTGACCTGGGTTTGGGGTTGACACCTATTTGAAGCAGGAATGAGAATCTGGAGTGTGGGCAAGGTTAGGTGTCTAGGCTGGATAGTGAGGGCTGGGTGGGGATGGGAGCAGAGTCAACAGAATGAAATGGGTAAAGAAGGAGGTTTTGAAGGCTCTGGCTTAAGTGAGGTTTTAGAGAAGTCAGGGGAAATGACAGGAGAGCTTGTTTCCCAGGGCTGCCTTCACAGATTACTCCAAACCTGGCTTAAAACAAACAGAAATTCATTCTCTCCCAGACCGGTAGGCCAGAAGTCTGAAATCAAGGTATAGGCAGAGATGTGCACCTTCCAAAGGCCCTAGGGGTGAACCCTTGCCTCTTCGACCTGCTGGTGGCTCTGGGCATCCCATGCTTTGTGGCTGCATAACTCCAGTCTCTCTCTGTCTTCGCGTGACCCTCTCTTCTGTGTGTCCCAAATCTACCTCTACCTTTCTCTTATTAAGGATACTTGTCATTGAATTTAGGCTACACCTGATAATCCAGGATTATCTCATTTCAAGATCCTTAAATTAATTGCATGTGCAAAGACTACCTAAAGAGACTTGCATTCACACGTTTGTGTACATACATCTTTTGGGGGGCCATCATTCAACCCACCCCAACAGGTAAGGAGGATGTAATCAGAACTAGGAGCCCACCCTGAAGGAGGGCAGAGTTGCACCAGTGTCTTTGGGTCTCGTTTGGCATATATGACACATATGCTGATATATGGTGCAGAGGGGGATTGAGAAGGTCAAGTCGGGGAATAATGATATTAATAGTTGTGACAGCCAATGTTTCAGGAATGGATTCCTTGAGAAGGATGGATGAAATGGTTAAAACTAAGTGGCCAGTGGCAGGTATTTCTCTAAAGTCAGTGAATTCTGGAGGTCTTCTGCCGAGGGTGTTAGGAGACCAACTACCAAGACTTTAAATATTGATGAGAGAATGACACTGCAATGATCTGGAAGTTCCATTAAGACCCAGGAGAAGGCTGACCCTCTTTTTTTATCCCTCTCAGCCAGGGAGCATGGGACCTATGTGGGAAGATAGTTTCTTTCTCACTTCTAGATGCTACTCATGGTTTCACTACTCCACAGAGAAAGTACCCCTCCACACACCTCAAAAAAATTCTTTAAGCCAATGGAAGATAGGGCAACTGGATTTCAAAATTTTTACCTCCCCCCTTTAAAAAAAAAAAACAAGACAAAATTTTTCTTTTTTATGTTTCTGGATTTTCTTTCTTTCAGATAGCTACATCTCTGTATCTATCCAAAATAGCTTGCTTGAGAGCAGGGACCATGTCTATTTGCTCCTTCTTTTATCTTTAGAGTCCAGCAAAGAACTCAATTAGCAGAGTTTGTCAAAATGAATGAGTGGATGAAAGAATATATAAATGAATGTGTGAATGAAATTGTGTTTTCCTAGTTTCATATGCACGGAAACCACCAGCAGGACTGTCTTTTAGCAAGTGTTGAAGATGGGCTCACTTGATCTGTGTCCCGTCCTTGAATTCCTGTACCAGTATGGATAATAGCTCAGCGCCTTGTCAATAAGTACAGCGTGTTCCATCCGCAGCTGCCAAACTCTTAACAAGCCATCTGACGGAGGTGCTTGTGTGAAGGTGACACTTGCCCCCACCAATGTCATCTAAGGAAATACCCATCTTCCCTTAAGTGTCTCTCCTCCCTGCCTTCACATATCAGTGCACTGTAAATGATGATGAGGAGGGTTTGTAAATCAAGAAAAAGGCCCTGCTTTCAAGCACTCCTTAATTAGGTAGGATGGATACAGCATCCTAGTTCATTTGGACGGGACAGTGGGGAACCGTTCCATCTCTTGCACGTCCCCACCTGGGCCCTGCAGTGTTCCCAGGGTGATTGCTCTGTGCAAGAAGTTTATACCTTCTAAGCTTCTTCCTTCTTATGCCAGGGCTGGGAGGGGTATCATGCAGGTAAAGTCTGCCACCAGTTTAATGAAAAGGTTTGGAGCTTCAATGTGAAGTTAAACTTTCGGTTTATTTAGTAACATATATCATCTGTTTCTGAAAACAAGTGAAGGTTTCTTCTAAGATTACGTACATTAGGTCAGGGGAAAATAAACTATAAATAGATGAGAAAAAAGAAGTATGGTTTGGAATCCAAAACCAAGCCAGGAAGGAGACTATAACACAGCAATGCCGACTGAAAGCCCTGCATCCTCTGTCTGTGTGGGATTCACATTTGGATCTGAGTGTTCTACAACCAGCATGAAAGGGAACCCTGATCAACCGTACAATTTACAGCATCCATGACACAACGTGCTCACAGGTCAAATACTTAGTAAAACTCAGTTAATTCTGACCTGGGACCAGGCAGGAATTTCTCCTGGGGTTCCTCATAATGAGGGCACTCTGTGATGAAATAAAACACGTCAATAAAATCTCCACACAAACAATGCATTCTGCACAAAACTATTCCTTAGTAGAAACTCACAACATCAACATCCGCCCAAAAGGTGAAAACTATAAAAGCAATTCTTTGTGGACCAACATGAGGGAACCAGTTCAGTGCTGGCCTGGCTTAAACTGGGAATAGACTTGAGAGAAGCTTGACAGCTGGATCCAGGTAAAAGTGAATAGGTGGTTCAATGAGTAAAGAATCCTCAATTCAGGAGACACAGGAGATGCGGGTTCAATCCCTGGGTTGGGAAGATCTCCTGGAGAAGGAAATGACAGCTCACTCCAGTATTCTTACCTGGGGAATCCCATGGACAGAGGAACCTGGTAGGCTATAGTCCATGTGGTCAAAAAGAGTTGGACACAATTTAGAGATTAAACAACAACAACGAAAAGTGAATTTTAATCATTACTTAATTAGCTGTGTGCTCTCAAGGTGTCTGCACCTAGGTTTACTTATCTATATAATGGTTTGATATGATCTCTTTTGTGCAGACTGTTGTTAAGTATGAAGGGCAGTGTAGATGCAGGGCCCGGCACAATGTCTGAAACAGAACAAGTCCATAAAGAAGACTAGCTATAAAGGCTTCTGTTGTGTCCTTGGGCAAGGTGAATTTCTTGGGTCTCAGTTTCTTCATCAGAAACTAATGGTGTTGATTAGTTTGCATCTCTAGCATTCTACTTTATGATTCCATGAAATTTAAAATATAACTTTATGTAAAAAAACAGGAGTACTAAAATTATGTTGTTGCTTTTGTGCAAATTTTCTCCATTTTAGTAACAGTTCATACTGTACACATGTTCTCAGACCTACTATAGAAATGTGATAATATCAAACAATTTATTAATGCATGATATAAAAATAGGGAATAGAAGTTGGTGGAAAAGTCTTAAATGCAGGTAACTACTGGACTCCTATCCCTACTGCTTGCTGGATAGAGTCTCATTTTCTTAGCAGGGACCTGGAGACCCCTCAGCATGTGGCCACTGCCCCATCCTCTGGCCTTGCCCCTGACCTTGATCAAATGCCAGTGGTGGTCCAAACCCACCCAATTTCCTTAAACTGTGCTTTACAGTTTACAAACCAGTTCTTCTGCCTCCAGTGCTTCATCCCACCCTTCCCAACTGGCATCCAGAAATCCACTTAAAGAAATTTCTAGATGGCTAATACTAACTCCTAAGTTATCTTCTTAGAAAGATAAAGTGTGAAGGAACAAAAATAATATCCAGTGCTGCGGTTTCTGTTTCTCATTGTGCCAATAGCAATCCTAAGATTTGTTAAGTACCTACAATGTCCCAGGCACTGCCTCATATACACTGTCTTTTCATTCTCATAGCATCCCTCAGAGGTGAGAAGTGTGCCCATTTTACAGATGATGAAACAGAGGCTCAGGGAAGTTAAGTAATTTTCTCAAAATAAAACAACTAGATGGTTTGGGAGTGGAATTTGAGCCCAGGTTTCTGAATCCAAAGCCAGTGTTCTTTCTGTCCCACCATACTCCCAAAGGAGCGAACACCATATCAGGTGGAGCTCTCTACACAAGAAGTGGGGCAGTCAGATACATGAGACACAGTGACTCCCGAAGGGGTGGAAGGTAATTTGACAGTCTATTCTATTGGCTCCAGAGGGGACTATTCTCAACTGTCTTTCCCCAGTACACACACTCTCTCATACACACACACACACACACACACACTCTCAATCTCTTCATCAAATCAATTGGCAGTATGTACAGAAAGTCACAGGACTACCCATGTGGTGCTCCTGATAAAGAACCCACCTGCCAATGCAGGAGATGCCAGAGATGTGAGTTCAATCCCTGGGTTGGGAAGATCCCATGGAGAAGAAAATGGCAACCCACTCCAGTATTCTGGCCTGGAGAATTCCATGGTGGGTTACAGTCCATAGGGTCGAAAAGAGCTGGGCACAGCTGAATCAACTTAGCACACACATTCTAATTTGAGAGCTTTCAAAAATCACGATGACCCAATTACTTTTCTTCTTCTTGTAAATTTAAGGAAAACTTAGAAATGCTAGGACATGAGACAAGGCACAGAAAGGCAAGGAACTGAGGGAATAGGGAATATGTATCCTGACAAGAACTCATGGCATGTCATCTCTGTTTTAGGCAACAATTGCAGAATTGCCATTGGGGGGCCAGAATATTGTTTTTCAGCAGAAAGTAGTTTTCTGTGTTTGAGCATACAAATGCAAAAAGAAAAATACCAGTACCACAGGCCAAATACAAAGAGGGGGGGATCCAATTTTAAAAATGCTCATGGCAATGAAAAACTATAACTTTCCATGTGAACCAATTCATTGAGGCCTTAACATTCATTTGTTGGGAATGGAGGGGGCAGTAAAATCTGCCGTCGGAGCCAACTGGGGAGCGGCAGGCTGGAAAGGTCAGCTCTGGCTAGGGATGCGCAACTCCTCAACTTTGTTAAAATGATGGTATTCGACAGAAGTTACATCTGAGGTCAAGTGACCGCAATAACAGGGGACAAGGAGTGCTCTCAAATCATTCTCAGGGATGAAAATGACATGAAACTGACATAATATCTGAGGTGAGATGAAACTCAAATCCTCAGCAGCTGAACATTTCACCTACTGATGGGCAGCCTGACCCTCACCAATCTCATAATCATATCCGTGTCAAGAGGGGAGCAGAGTAACAGAAGGCGTCGCTCTGGCATTTTTGGGGAGGGAAGGCTCTGTCTCTCTGCTTCTGAAATGATGTTGTTAAAAGTTTCAATACTCAGCTTTAAACCTTTCAAATCAATGTCTTATTAGAAAAATTGGATTCCACATACACGTATGGAACCTCTTCCCTTATGTAATATTTCTTCACTCTGGGTATTTCTTGGCTAGAATTTTCAGCAATAAAATGTGTGTTTTAGTTCAATGACTATCTTGATGTCATTTAAAGATTCAAGCCAATGGCAGTCAAATCAGGAGGACGATCTCTAATCTGGCTTAATCTTCTAGCTTCAAAACTACTGTGCACTCCGCAGTACACTGGGTACAGGAGGGGTGGGGTGGGAAGAAGATAATTATAAATTATAATCTCTTTGCCCCCAAATAACTTGTGTGAAAGGAGGGTGTTCTGGAGACTGTTGAATATATTAACCCATGATAAAGGACTTCAGAAAAGGGAAGCCTAAACCACATTTGAATTTAAAGCAAGCATTAAAAACCCAAAAGGAGAAATATTACATTTAGTCAGATGTTACAAAAAATACTTCATGCTCTGCCATCTGTCCTGTACTTGCTGTAATGTGAGGTTCAGTCTCACAGACTGTACCCCCATCTATCGGTGTGTTTAAAAGAAGTTTTGGTGTATGTTTGTTTTTTTCCCCTGAGGAGAGAGAGGGTGAATCAAGGTGTGGCTGATTTGCATAAACACAAGGGCTCTGACTTCCAAATACACCCTATCTGTTCCCTGCCAATGAGAGTGGGCTCCCCCAAAGCCAATAAATACAGTTGTCAGCAAGGGGATGAATCAGCATGTATTTAAATCAAAGACAGCCACGAAAGACTGCATTAGTTCTGTTCCCAGGACCTGTCAAACCACAGAAGAGATTAAACATCTGACCCTCTTCATCCCCATCATTGCTCCACAAGAGACATTTCTGTCACTATTCCTGCCACTTGGGTTTCAAAGATGCCACAAAGCCTAGGGCGACCTCTGCTACATTTCAGTGTTGTTTATTGATTTCTGACCCAGTGCTTAATAGTTTTCCCAGTCCCCCTGAATGGCTTTTGTAAGCAATGGGGTTTGTACATCTCACCGATCAATACCTTTTATATTTACAATAAAATTGAAACGGCTTCTGCTGGGGGCGCAGCCCAGCATTTGTCATCCTTCAGCGAGGGAAAACTATGTCATTATCTGAATTAAAACATTTATTTCTGATTAAGAGAGTGTCCTATCTCATTAATTTTTCCCTTTCCAATAGAAGGCGAATAGAACCCTATTGATTTTTGCACTTTTACACATCTCCACTGCTGGGAAGATAATTGAGAAGTTAGCCAGAATAAATGAAGTTTCAAGTCTAGTGGGCCAGCCAATACCTTCCAAATTCAAGGTGTTTTTATGAAGCTGGATTTTAATTTGTTGGCAAGCTGAAGCAGTGGGACTTATTCGGCTGAGTAAATTGGATTAAGAGTAGAATCGGCTCAAAGCATGTCTTGGGGAATGCTGAGGGCCTGACTCCCCCCTGACAGTCAGAGCCTTGCTTTAGATTCATGCTAAGACAGCTTCCAAATTGCCCTCCTTCAAAAATCCCAGCTCGCTTCAGGAAGTGTGGATCACTGACCTAAAAGCCTATTAACTCATGTTTCCCTTCTTCATGCCCATCATCTTAAAAACAACCAAGATCTAATCGGAGGTTGAACTAGACCTTTGGATTGTCGGCACCAATTGATTACACTTTATTAGAATAATGGGACTAAATCCAAGTTTCATTAAAAGGAATTCCCTTTGCTTAGAACCCTTTTTTCCGAAGACCTTTCAATTATAAGCCCTTTTGGCACACATAGGGAATCCTACTCACTCTGATATTTTTCTCATTTAGGAATTAACAGTCATTTGTTCTTATTTCCATATGCAAAACCCAAGCATTGTCTCTCCTGGAAAGGACAGAAAATGTACCTGGTCTCTAGGGTTAGAAGGAAGCAGGAGATACAGACAATTTAAACCATAGCTATCTTTGTTAATGCCTTAATTCATTACCTTCTCTGTAATTTATTTATCATTGGTCCATTACTTTTAGCATTCACATTCACTTCTACATATCTTTAGTCCCTCCAGGAAAAACAGGTTTCATCCTCACATTAAAGGAGAATGAGAACGAGGTTACAACTAAAGCTCTTCCAAGTTATAGCTAAAGATTCTTCAAAGGAAAAAAAGTTGCCAGGTGACCTGAAAATAGAGATATGCAGAGGTAAGAGCTCATCTAGAAACCAGGTTGAGAATTTGAATTCGTGGTAAGAACCCCGCAGTTTGAGGGGAACATGAAAATCATGCTTCCTTTTAGAAGTAAAATGAATCAGTGAAAATTAAGGAAACTTTTACAGAAAAGATTTCCTGGATTTATGAAGCTGAATTTATGTAACATAGGACAGCCTGAATTTGGTGGCATGCTCTTTGGTATATACATACACACACGCACACCTGCAGCGAAAAAGAAACAACCAAGGAAGCACTTCAAGAAGGCTTTATTGAAAAAAAAAAAAAATCAACACAGCAGATTAAAAATGCTGTGAAAGTGAAGAACTTAATTTCTGACTGCATTTTAATGCATAGTTCGAAGTACCAAAGTATGCAAAAGGTTGAATACATTCATCACAAACAGTTCTGTTTTCTCTCTTTACACCAATGAGGAATTACAGGATTACCAATGACCTTCCTCCCAATGAAGCTCAGTAATTATGGTCATTTATTATACAACTGAGATGAATGGATGAGATTTACATAGAATAAAAATATTATTTAACAGCTGTGTTATTGATGTGTGAAGTGTAATTTTAATTTATTTAAATGCTATAAATATATTGTTAACGTATTCTTTTCAAATTAACCTCCTGAACCACACACTGGCAAAACTTCAATTAATAGTGTGCTAAAATCTATTTTCTCATGTTGTGTGGAACTGTGTATGGGTAAAAATATGTACTGCTGTGATGCCTCGGCATACTTTACCAGTGTATTTTACTTTTCTCCTTGATTCATGATTTCATTTTGAAATTGAATTTCAATTGGAATCATTTAGGAAAATATATCTTCCCTTAAATAAAGGGTCCCTATTTAACTTTGAAATTGTTTTTACTATAAATTCCAAATGCAATGATTTGAGAAAAATTCTATATATTTATGTTCATTTGGCATATTGCAATATTTTTAAATATTTAGCATATTTCCATTGAAATGATAAAATGGGAAAAATATTTGAGCCAACAGCTCTATGTAATTTACTTAGCATGTTAGCATAATCTCAACAAGCCTGCAAAGAAACCACTTGCTATATTTTATGTTGAATCACTTGGTACCAACAGCATATTGTATGTCTATATGCAGAGATAGACGTATGTATTTTACTTCTAGGTTTATCTCTTTTGTATTCTGTCCATTTGCCCCTGGCTGTCATTATTCCATGCTCATCGACAGAAGAGTTATAGTTTGCAAAAACCTATCAGGTAGGCTGGACACTAGATAATTGAGGTGATGATCATCCCCAGCAAAAGACAATTGATAGTGATAGTGTCAGAGGCTGCACCTAACAAGATCTGTACCCTCTGTCTCCTTTAGCCTTTCTCTGGAATGGACCGAATATGGAATAACATGGACATGGCTGATGAGCACCCCGAGGTAGACGGCAGTGCATAATACTTCCTGGAACTGCAATAGGATGGGGGTGTCTTTTGACACCGAGGCAGGTTATTAAATAGAAGTGTGAACTATTAAGAGATGATCTTGACCCTCGGTACATTTTTATCAAAGTCAAAAAATATTTGACGCCACTGAACAGCTTACCTCTGGTACAAGGGGAGAAATGTTTTATTATGGAAATTCGTACTCCGTTCTTCAAAAAAGAAAAACTCAGAATACATACATTTCTAAATTTAAAACAGCTTATAGGACTTCCAATAATTAACAGTAGTCATACATTAAGTATGCTCTGGAGTGATGTTTGTAAGTGAGATAGTTGACCAACCTTAATAAGAACTTCCTAAATTGAAAATAAAAAATTTTAAATTACGTTTTAAAATAAAGATGATTTTAAGTCTCTTTTGTGCTAACATGATTTAACACAGCTTTTCCTAAAAGGCTTTTCCAATCTACTCTCTTTAAATGCAGAGATGTCTTGGGGATGAAGAAGATTTTCAGGTATATACAGAACACTGTAAATGCAGATTTTTTTACACAGAGGGTAAGATGCCTTCTAGATTTTTTGGTCAGCAGCTGCCATAGCCTCTTAGGCTGTTTTCTTACACCCTATTTTATCTGTTCTGACCATTTTTTAAACTGAGGGACCACCACAATTCTTACAACCCTTACCTTCTCATCAATTTAAGTCTAAGTACTGCATATTACAACACTCTAATTGCAGGGACAAAAGCTAATGTAGCCCAGTGACAATGGACTTAGGCCAAAAAGGATGAAGAAAGTCTTAGTTTTGCATGGCTATTAAACACCCTATAGTCTATATAAAAATATGCCAAGTTGAGGCTTAATAGTAATAAAATAGTATGGGTAATGCCCTCCATCCTGGCTGAATGAACAATGCCCCCTGATTGGGTAATTGACAAACTACACACTGTAACACACTCCCGAATAGCCCTGCTTTTTCATTATGTTGAACAATAGGTTAACTAGATAACTCTGCACTTGGCAAAATTACTTTCCACTGACTTCAAACCATCTTCTTTTCTCCTCAAGCTACTGCTCCCTGTGATATTTCGGCATTCTTCTCCCCAGCAGTGCACTTTCAAAGCCAGTTATATGCTAGCTCAGTGGTGCTCAGATTCTTTCTGTTTTACCTTTCCCCAGGGTCAATTGCCTTTGGGAGGGAACCAATATAGATTAACAGGAAAGATATACTGCCTGATTCATGGCATTTAGAGAGGCCTTCAAATGCACACTGGCTCTTCTGGGATTGATGCTGTTTCAGTCAGAATCCTGTCTGCAATTAGTAAATAATTCCCAGTTCTGGAAACGTAGTTCTTTTAGACAAAATGCAAGCAAAAGGCATATCTTTAAACCCTTGGGTACGTCATTCATTTTGTAAAATGTTTATAGATCTGGCCACGTTGTCCGGTGGACCAAGGCATTTGGAGTTCATGCAAGAATTTCTGAAGCATCTCTTTTCTGCCTTCCTGTCAGCATGAGTCAGCATGGCCGGCAATACCTTAAACAAAGCTCTGAGGCCTCCCTGCCACTCCCCTCTGTGCAGCTGAGGAGGCAAGGACTGTTCACTTAATACAGGATATCGATTGATTTATAACAAAATGATAGATATAACTATTGTCTTTGGAATTACACTGAGTTATAGCGACATAGTTTTCTATTCTACAAGCCACTCCCCATATGTACCATAACTCAAACCCTGAATGACAATAATACTATCTTTGAAATTTATATTCATGATTATAAATTAATTCTTTTTTTGGCTGGACCACCAGCAGTATGGACTTGTAATTTCCAAACAGCATTTATGGCATTAACTTGGGAATACTATCCATCAAGTCTGATGACAAATTGTGGAAGATGATGGTCTTGCCTGCCTCTGGCTCAAGCAGCCAGTTGTTTTCCAGAGGAGAAGGAACCCTTCAACAGAGAAGATGAGGGTGGTCTCCTCTACAGCCTGCCTCACAAACAGTGACAATAACTGGCTGTGTGGCAGACTTGCCACTTCAAAAGAGGAGGAGGGACTTGGTAAATTTTTGCAGAAATTCTCTAGATACTGCTTATAATAGCAATGTCTGCTATTTATGGAGATGCTGCCACATTCCAGTGTGCTATATTCATTATCTCAAATCCTATCTATAATCCAGCAAAGGGTATTGCTGTACCCATTTTATAGATGCAAAGACTGAGAAACAAAGAGTATGAGTGGCTTGCCAGACATCATAGAACTAGCAAGTCAGGATTTGAATCCATGCCCACATAACTTCACAGAGCCAAGAGTTCCCACAGATACAGGTTTCAAGACTGGATTTTCCAAGTACAATACAGAGTAGCCACCACCATCACCAACATAAAGCATCTTGGTTTGCTTAAAAGAAAAAATAATGATTCTAAATAACTGGGAATAGTTGAAACTCTAATAACTCACTGTCTTAACCATAGAACAATAGAACAAGTTGCAAGCATCAAGAATTCTGAGAGCCAAAGAACTGATGACTCAATGGACATGCTTGCTTGCTAAGTCACTTCAGTCATGTCTGACTCTGCATGACCCCATAGACGGCAGCCCACCAGGCTCCCCCGTCCCTGGGATTCTCCAGGCAAGAACACTGGAGTGGGTTGCCATTTCCTTCTCCAATGCATGACAATGAAAAGTGAAAGTGAAGTCGGTCAGTCATGTCTGATTCCTAGCGACCCCATGGACTGCAGCCTACCAGGCTCCTCCATCCATGGGATTTTCCAAGCAACAGTACTGGAGTGGGGTGCCATTGCCTTCTCCGTCAATGGACACGAGTTTGAGCAAACTCCAGGACATAGAGAAAGACAGGGAAACCTGACATGCTGAAGTCCATGGTGTTGCAAAGAGTCAGACACGACTTGCCGACTAAACGACGACAGCAGCAGAACAACAGTAGCTGGTTCAGGTTCTGGGGTCAGACTTACCTGGGTTAAATCCTAGGTTGCTGCTAACCTGGCTGGGGTTTGATTGCCAGGCGGGTAAAATAATGATGGTTATAGTCTGTAGCATTTGCCAATACTCATGCCATGACCCTGCCCAGGAATGCAGGCAATATTATTGCCCTGTGACTGTGTCCTAACCATCTTGCTGGTAGGAAAACAACCATTATTTTTATATTGATTTTGCTACTGAAATACTATATCATATTTTGGTTATTAGCTACATAAAAATAAAATATTTTAAAATTAAAGAAAGCAATGCTGGCACGAATGATAATAGAATATGTTTACACAGACTTACGTGACAAAAATCAGTGTCGCCTGACCATATAAGTGGTCTCCTTCACAAATGTTTGCATCTCCAAAAAAATTCTGAAACTCCACACTGCCTTTGCCTTCAAGACCTTGGAGGATCCTCTTAGGTGGTAGAGGGCAGGTCAGGGAGAGGGAAAGGAAGGCTGACTAGGCACAGCAACCCTAATGCCTAAGTTTCCTTGCCTGTAAAGTAGGAACAAAATGCACCTACTCCATATAGCAATGATGAGAATGAAATACACTGATTGATGTTTGTAAGGGGCTTCCCTGGTGGCTCAGATGGTAAAGAATCTGCCTGCAACACAGGAGACCTGGGTTCAGTCTCTGGGTTGGGAAGATCCCCTGGAGGAGGAAATGATAACCCACTCCAGATTCTTGCCTGGAGCATCCCATGGACAGAGGAGCCTGGTGGGCTATTGTGCATGGGGTCACAAAGAGTCAGATATGACTGAGTGACTAACATTGATATTTATAAAGCACTTAGAATAAGTCTAGAAGGTAGGAAATGTTCAATAAATGTAGGCTAAAACTATAATGTTTTCCAACCTGAGAGCTTTTAACCACATCACAGCTGTCCTCTGGAATACTTCCACCCTCCTCCCCACCCACCCTTCCTTCAAGATCAGCCTTTATCCCCTCAAATCACTCTTATGCACCTCCCCAACTTTTCTCTAACCTACTACACACATCTTCTCTACCGTAGGCATCAGGATGGCTGGCTTCCCATCTCTCCTCTAGACCTCTTATTTCTATTTCATTTCTCATACATTGACATTATTTCCATTTATATAATACGTACAATGTTGCATGCAATAATTAAGTACATACATATGTAACTTAACAAAATGAAAATATGTAACGTTATACCATATATAATAATATGTATAATAACTTATACATATTAATTTCCACTTTTTTCATCAGGCCGTGAGTTTGCACTTGCTTTTCTTTCCGACAGTACCTAGCTCAGAGAAGATCTTCAAAAATGAGGTTGACCTGAAGCCTAGCTTCCACCCACAAAGCCAAATAAAAAGTGAAGCCCAGAGACCTCCCTGGCAGTCCAGTAGTTAAGATTCACCGCTTCTACTGCAGGGGCTGTGGGTTTGACCCATGATTGGGGAAATAAAATCCCACATGCTGCCAAAAAGACTTTTTTTTTTTTAAGTGAGGCCCAGTTTTTCCCACTTGCTGCTCAGTTTTAGAATGCCTTGTTTTATTCTTTTCTAGAATCTGTTTAGTTCTTTGTTTCAAGATGCTATCTGGCACATCCCCTCCCCGCCTCTCCCCCTTAACACTCCAGCCAACCAACCAGCCAAGATATTTGGGATCTTTCCTCTAGCTTTTCCCAGCTATGAGCTTGTTCTCTTCCTTCTCAGATTTTCTTTTATCTCATCTTCTGTTTGCTTTGGTGTTTTTGTTGTTTGTTTGTTTGTTTCTGTTATGAAGGATTTTCTGATCCTCATTCATTCATGTATTCAATGACTATTATGCCATTTACCCACTTAAAGCTCTCCATTAACTTTCCATGAAGCTCAGGATATATATAAACCTCTTCACGTGGCCCACGAAAAGGGTGAGCTTACAATTTATAATTCAAACTGGGAACTTCTGCGGGTTAAAGGGGATGCTATTAATAACCACCCAGGACAACAGGTGTCAACCACAACTGTCCTGGGCAAAGTCCTCCCAAAGGCCCTGATGATCTGGCTCCTTCTCGCCTTTCTGGCTTCCATGCCTCTCTCTCTTGCTCATGCTACCTCTGTCCTCTTTTAGCTCTTCCAGGAGGCCCAGGTCTGCCTTCTCGGGCCCCCTCACCTGCCCTTCCCTCTGCCTCTTTTCCCACCTCCCACACCTGGACCTTCCGGTACCCCTGATAGTCTTACTAAACCCCTTGTCCTTGACTCTCTTAACCTCCCATTGGTACCTTTAGCACCTGCCCCAAGTCACACGTGTGCATTTATTTCTGTGCTTGGGAGTGTTCGTGGTAGCAGGCCCATGTCTATTCAGTGCACTTCTGCATACACTCCCAGCACTTGGCACAGGCTCAGGGACACTCAGGAAGTATTTATGAGATGCTTATTTCCATCCTTCAATTCAGTCAATACATCAAATATGTATTAAGTTCCTACTGTGTGCCAGGCTCTGTGGTAGAAATACCACAATAATAATAAGTAATAATAAGTTCAGTCTAAGGTGATCAATCAGTTCAATTCAGTCTCTCAGTCGTGTCCGACTCTTTGCGACCCCATGCACCACAGCACCGCCAGGCCTCCCTGTCCATCACCAACTCCTGGAGTTTACCCAAACTCATGTCAATTGAGTCGGTGATGCCATCCAACCATCTTATCCTGTCATCCCCTTCTCCTCCTGCCCTCAATCTTTCCCAGCATCAGGGTGTTTTCCAATGAGTCAGCTCTTTGCATCAGGTGGCCAAAGTATTGGAATTTCAGCTTTAGCATCAGTCCTTCCAATGAACACCCAGGACTGATTCCTTTAGGATGATCTCCTCAATAGACTCACATAAAAAGAGTTCCAAAACAACAGGTTTTAACTTGGAAGGGTACCAGGCTAGGAGCAGGGAGAAGAGAGGGTTTCACCTCAGTGGGGGCAGGGAGGGGTAAGAGGGGGCTCATCATGGAACACAGAGGCTGAGCTCATGAGTGGGTTGAGTCCACAAGGAAAGGCAAGGTAGAGGTGCTCTGAGAAGGGGTGCATGGGAGATCTGATGAGGGTACAGGTGGGATGGGGGACCAGAGAGGTGATGGGGAGGTAATGGGTGATAGTCCTCCAGTCAGCTTCCTGCTACAGAGGTGCCCCTGACCCCACTCCTCTGCAGTGGACCAGGCGGTGCTCAGGATCCTCTCCCTTACTCCTCGCCTCCTTCCCGTCAAGCCCTCCCTGACTCATGGCCAGATGGCCTTCCTTCCTCCTGCCCAGGGTCATCTCTCTCAATGCCGGCAGTGGCCTACTCTCTGAGCATGTCTACCTTAGACATCTTCTTGGAAGCAGACACCTGCCCTCTGGGTCACATCTTGGGAAGTAGCCTTACTACCTTGCAAGGCTCCCAAACAGGGACATGCATTCACTGGAAAGGTGTCTGCATGGTTCTGAGCAGGCAGGGATGCCCTTGTAAGATGGCCTGGTGAACCGACTTGGACCGCTGCCCCTAGCTAGAAGGCAGCGCTTCCCACAGTTATCCTGTTAGGCACGGTGGGACAGGGGCTCTCCTAGGCCACCTTCTCAGAGGGGATTAAGGGAAAGCTTGGGTCCCTTTGACTCTGCCGCCTGGGGCCCGCAGAAGCCTCAGGAATCCAAAGACCCCCTTTCCTCGGAGAATCTATTTCAAGGGGGGCAGAGGTGCTGTGAGAGATGCAATAAACCATCTACAAAACAAAGATCTCCCGGGGGGAGGGCGGAGGCCCAAGCCACAGAGGAGAACTAATCTTCTTTGGTTCAAGGAGATGGCTCTTTCTCCTAAATATCTGTGCTCCAGACCCGGAACGTACTGGTTAGCAGTGCCACGTGGGACCCCCGGTGTCCTGTGGAGCTCTTATGCTGCTGGGGACAACCTAATCTGTTTACCCAGGCTCTGACTCAGAGAGATGCAGGAGGGTGACAGCCTGAATGGGGCCCACTCTGCAGGAAGGCCATCTTTAAGAGTAATAGTAATAACAGCTCCAATTTTATTAAACGCTGGTGTTACTCACTCTGGATGGCCATTTACATCTATACTTCTGGTCCTTAAAATCAAACTTCCTGACTGGTAAACAGAGTCAGAAGTCAAATCCAGGGCCGTTTGACTGACAGGCCCTGTCCACTGATGGCCTCAGAAGGGGGTACCACCACCACCTTTGATAGAATGTGACCCATAGGTGTTTACCCCGCTCTGTGCATACTCACAGGATGTTGATGGAAGAACGTGGGGCTCAAGTGCAACCTTGGACAAGTCTAGCATCAACTGTAAAATCAAAACAATTTCTGTTCGACCTGTCTTGGAACTAAGAGAAAGAAAACTAGTGAGTTTACAAGCTATGTTCCCTAGAACCTAGCTCAAGCTTCAGTGAGCATAAAAAATTCACTTTCTAGGGCTTGTTAAAATGCAGATTGCCTGGCCTGGGCTCAGAGATTCTGAATTAGCTGGTCAGTAAGAGGCTGGGGCACCTGCATTTTACCCAACAACCCTGGTGATTCTGTGACCAATGAGGGAGATGTTGAGAAACCCTGGCCTGGCTGGCAGTCAGTGCCTCCCGATGGGAATTTGCAGGTGGAGAGGTTGGATTCAAAGTCCCCCAGTCCAGCTTCACCCAGACTGCTCTGCTTTGATCTTTTTTATGTACTGGGTTTTTAAATCAGATTTCATTTGCAGGAGACTTACACGATTTAAACTCTAAAATAAAAAATAAAATAAAGACAATCACAGTGCACTGCTACATGTGAAAATGCTTTGGGTAAGTTAAAGATGCTTTCCAGATAGGAGCAATTTTAGTCTTACCTAGGCCATCTGCAGCCCTCAGGGAATGAGCCATTCTGGCCAGCCTAATTTTCCCCATGGCATTAAAGCTTTTTATTAAATGTTAATCGTTTTGTGGGGAATATGTTACACCCTTCCCTGACTTTTAAAACAGAGAATGAGGAACACAATTTAACTGTTGTTTGAAAGTTTAGGACCCTTGGATATGGTGTGACCATCCCAGAGGGAAGTCCTGCCAAGCTTAACAGGGAGGGTAGATCCCTTAGATGCTGCTTTCAGCCTCCCTGACACAAGCCAGGGTTGACACAACATCTTAGGAGGTAGAACAGAGTGGTGAAAACAGGAGAGCACCCGGGATGCGGGTGACAGGAGGAGCTCTGTTGTCTCCTCTGCCACCTGTGAGCGAGGGAACCAAGAGCAAACGCATCCACTTGGGTCTCACTTCCTTCATCTGTAGGATAAGAGGTCAAACAGAGCAACCTCCAGAGTAGGGAGCCAGTCTCCAAGGTGGGGGTTGCAAACTCCACTGCCTTCAGGGGCCGAGCAGGAGGGGCTGGTGGGGAGTCGGAGAACAATGCCTGCCTGAAGCACAGCCACAGTGTCAGCAGACTGGGAATGGAGTGTGAGCGTTCATGGCTATCAGGTCCTCTAAGTTTTCAAGAAAAGTTGAAAATCTGGATTTTTCGGAAATCTCTGGATTCCATAAGTGTTGGCCCCTGCGGTGGTTAGGGCTTCCCAGGTGGCCCTAGTGCTAAAGAACCCATCTGCCAATGAAGGAGACATAAGAGACACAGGTTTGATCCCTGGGTTGGGAAGATCCCCTGGAGGAGGGCAAGACAACCCACTCCAGTATTCTTGCCTGGAGAATCCCATGGACAGAGGAGCCTGGCTGGCTAGAGTCCACAGGGTCGCAAAGAATGAGACACAACTGAAGGGACTGAGCACGTACGCATGTGGTGGATAGGGTGGGCGAGCTCACTCATTTTTTACCCCATTCTCCTTCTGAGAGGCCTCCTGTCCTTCAGAGACCAGATTGTGAAGCACTACGTTTCCCATTTCTTCGTGGTTTAGGTTTGGGATGTGATTTAGGTTGCATCAGCAAGATTCAGTCACAGTTGTGAAAGGCAGATTGGTGCCAAGGCTGTGTTCCAAATCCCCTTCTGGAGCCCTAGCTGCAAGGAAGTCTGGAAACACAGGTCAAACGGAATTCATCTGTGGGCACCTTCGGGCCTGAGGTCTCTTCTGCCTCTAACACTTGTTAGACAGCAGAGTAGCAGCTGCCAGAGTGGACACCCTCAGGGGCTACCCTAGTGGGGAGAAGCAGCCACGTGGCCACCTACACTCACCGTTTCTCATCAAAGGTCTCCCTGCTCCCCTCCTCCACTCCTGAGGGACCCTTGGATATTCACGGACTCTGGAGAATCCGGGACTCTTGAATCCTCCTCTGAACACAATGCTTGTGTCTTCTCCCAGCACGAGGATTAAGGGCACGCTCTTCTGGTTTCCAAAAAGGGGACTGCTACTCTTCAGGCGGGGTCCTGCCTGGATGGTTGGCACGCAGAGTTCTCTGCTGCTTCCCTCCATCTCTTTCAGTGTGTTCCAAAGACAGCAGCTGGGGGCTTCTAAAAAGGGTTCAGGTTTCCAACTCTGTTACCCTTGAGCTGCCCAAACTGGATTTTATCTGCTTCAGTGTATGTGGGCAGGCAGATTCTAATGACTTTTAAGGACATAGAGGAGCTGCCACTTCATACATCATGATAGCTGTTATTTTTTGCTCAGTCTGACTCTTTGCGACTCCATGGATTGTAGCCCTCCAGGCTCCTCTGTCCATGGGATTTCCCAGGCAAGAATACTGGAGTGGGTAGCCATTCCCTTCTCCAGGGGAATCTTCCCGACCAGGGATTGAACTCACATCTCCTGCACTGGCAGACAAATTCTTTACCACTGAGCCACCTGAGAAGCCCAGCTGTTATTTACCAAGGGCCTATTATGTGCCAGACATCATCTCGAATCCTCACAACAACCCTGAAGGGCAATTGCTGCCGCCCCCGTTTTACAGATGAGGTAACCTAGGCTCAAAAAGCCTGTGACTTCCCCAGGGTCCCACAAATAATAAGTGGCAGAGCCAGAATTCAGAAACAAGCTCTTTTTTTTCCCCTTAATCCCTATGAACCAAGGTCCTGGGTTACTCCTGGACACAACAGATTCTTATTTTAAAAAGTTGCTCAGACACTAGAGTGAGCCGGTAGGTGGGTTAAATAATGTGATTCTGCCTCCTAGTGGTCAGGTGTGGCATGGCTTTCCACAGGTGGGGCGGGGAGGCCTCTGTCCTGCTGCCCCAGGGGCCCTGGCAGCTGGTTGTTTCAAGAGTGGGCTTGGCCACTCTGGGACAGTAAGGCCTGGGAGTGAGTGAAGGCAGTTAGCTTGCATTCTCAGGCCTTCTCACCTTTCCCCGGGGAGTGGCAAGGACCTGTGGCGCTCACTCTTACCTGGCCCCAGGCATATAGAACACTGATCCACTGACTCTCCTCCCATGTGCCAGGCACCTGCTAAACTTTTACGTCTGTTGCCTCAGTTCCCACTCTTTACCCAGGTGGTGATTACCCACTATTCCTTATTATTCAGGCCTTCAGATCTGTGCATGAGAAATTGTTCCCCAGTTATACCTTGGAAGGTGGTGCTGAGAACACTATAGTTAACCTGACCTGAACAGCTTCATCACCTTGAGGGCTTGCCTTTCATAATAATTATTATTGTTAGATACACTGTGTACATAGTTCCTTTTAAACCTTCTAACCAACTTTTTCCCAATCAGCACAATTTCAATTATTTTTTTCCAATGCAAAAAGTAACATGAACACCCTCAATAAAAACAGCTGCTTCTGAGACCTTCTTCTGATCCCCTGCACTGAGGATTTTGAGCCCCAGACACCTGACACCTTTCTTCCAGGAGCGCATGTATCCCACACTCTGACGTGCCAATTAGCTAAACAAAAGGTTTGTCTCTCCCTCTCCTGAAAACGCACGTTTCCCTGTTCTGAGCATGTGTGTTGTCAGATGCTGTGGGTCTCAGTGGGAGCTCTTCCAGCCCCTGGTGACTTTGAGTGGCAGCAACATTCTCTGCTGAGAGTGAAGAACCCCTGCATGGCCGGGCCATGTGCTACTGTTCCTTCCATAGTGATCTCACAGCACAGAAGTCCTGATTTTTTTTTTTTAAAGTATTCACTTTAGTGGCTCTGTAATAAGCCATTAATTTGCATATCCCTTGCCACTCCAAAACTGTATGTTGCTTAAGCCTAGAAAATAAATTACTTTGTGATAATTTGACCTTTTATTTAAGAGTATCTCCTGTCTTACTCTCTTAATTGCGTTTTTCTCTCATAAGAGAATAAGCCTATCTTATGTCTACCCTTACACTGGTGCTCTGCTCAGGTATTGCCTCCTCTGGGGAGCCCTCCCTGACAGTTTGGGATGAGGTATGTCTCTTCCTGCCCTGCCTTCAATAAGCACAGGGGCTTATTGAGAAAAGCCAAACAACGTAATTAAGGTGGAAGCACATATATATGCATCTATGTATAAAGTTCAAAAAGAATCAATAAAACCTCAGATAAGTAACTTCTAATTTTTAGGGAAAGCTGTCATTCATATGGATGAGCATCACACCTTTTTGAAGCCATTTAAGTGTTTCATTGAACTAAATTAATAGTTGTAGCCCCTTTCTAAAAATTGGCATTCTGATAACACTCTCAAGAACCATATTGAAAAATGTTACTTGCCCAAGGGACCACAAATAAATACATACTTAAATAAAACCAAAGAAATTTAATTAAGTGTATGAACAGTTATACTAAATGATTTCTCCGGGAAGCCAATGGGAAATTATACCTCACAAATAGCTACAGAATAAGGTCTGTTGTTGAGAGGTTATTAAGCTAATCAGATAATCAAATTTCACCACCAACCGTAGCCATCTGATTTGCCCATGTCAAAATAAAGCCATTGTTAACCCTTCCTTAATGAAATCTGAATGGGGAGGAGGAGGGCAGCTCGTTTCAGAACAGTATCTTTCTTTAAAAGTAAGGCTTACAGACATTTTTCTTCTCCTAACTCCAAAACAAGATTTTACTATTGTTCAGTAAAAATCTGAAACTATTTAGATTTTTTTTTTAAAAAGGGAATAAAATTGAAAATTAAATTCATAGATGTTTTCACTAACGTCATCGATGGAGAGGGAAGTAAACAAATAGGCTTTGCTCTCAAAATTTGGTGAAGCAAATGTGTTCCAAGGCTGAGGTGTTCCTTGCCAGTTTTAAACCCAAGATGCATTTTTATAGCCAAGAACTAAAACCCTGAAACACAGTGATCCACGGAATAATGGAAATGCTGACACCACCTTCACTTCGGCAGCGGGAATGGTGCCACTATAATTTATGGAGAACACATTTTGGTTTTGTCAGGTTTTTAAACATAGACTGTTATAAATTTGAAGGAGGACTGTCTTGTTAAAGCTTCAAATGGCATGTGTTAGTATTGGGGTATGCATCATGTCCTATATTTGGAATGGCATTTGTGGAACACAGCTTTTTCCAGTGGGAAGAGAGGACACTGAATCATGTTTCGTTTTCCAAACAATATTCTCTGATTAAAAGCATCATGGTCATCCTCAGTGCGCTCATAACCAGCTAGAAGATTCTAGGAAAATTGTCCATCCACAGACAGAGTTCCTTTCCTCCCTTTCTTCACTCGTGCGTTCATTATTTGACAAATATTTATTGAAGGTATTCAGTGTCATGTCTTGTCTCAGACAATGGAGATAAAATGTAATTATGATGCTGTCTCTGCCCTCTAGGATCTTATATTTTGTGGAAAAAAAGATTTAAAAAAAAAAAACACTGTATGTGTACAGATATTGTGCGTGTGTGGTGTGTGTGTTTAGTATTCAAACCACACATCCTTAACCAAAGGGGAGAAATCTTCCTGACCACTCCCACAATGCGGCGGGGAGGCAGCGGGGGATCCAACGGTAGATGATAAGCCTCACTGCTGTGGGAGCTACTGGGTGGTTGGTAAAGAATATAAAAGTTAGTCTGAGAGGTCTGGATGGTGAACATAGATTCCATTCTCTGGAGCTCTGGAACTGATTCCTTTAGATGAGGGCGTAGAGTACGGGGTTACCCTGAAGACCAATGTGTCTTTTACTGTATCATCCTTTTGCCTTACTTATGATGCCTTTGTACAGAGTTGTCATTTTTGTGATTCTCTCTAAAAGGAATTACTCATGTTGATTCTCTTTGAGGTGGGGTTTTCTTTGAGGCAATTGTCATTACTATAAAACTTGGTATAGGTAGAAACTACGATAAGCATAGGTGGACTTGTCTGTTCATTCCATCATTTTCTAACAGTATGACCTTGAAGCCTCAGGATTTGTACCCTGTGAAATGGGGATGAGCCAAGGCCATCCCTGTGATGAGTTGGGACATCACAAGAGTCTCAGTGAGGACCACTGGGGAGCAAGATTCATGGCTCAATCTATCAGTTAGGGGCAGGAGGGGGAATGGAGGGAGGAGGAGAGGGAGAAGCACGAGAACACTGCAAAAGGATGCCCCTAAGTATGACAGGAACTGCAATGTGTCTCCCAGTGGAGTATCACGCAGCCATAAAAAAGGATGCTTATAAAGGCCAAAAGAGTAGCCAACATCTATTGCACACCCACTAAGCTATGTGCTATCTTTCAATTATGTCATTTGAGTGTCACAATAATCTTTTGTTTGGAGAGGAAACTGAGCCTTTGTTGGGCAACTTTCCATTCTGGGTAGTCTCACTTTGTGCCTGATGTCTTGGATTAATTGTGAACAGTGTCCCCCTTCACTCCCATAGGTGTTCCTATTTGGGTGATGAGTTGTATGGTTACCCAGTGTCACACAGCTAATAGGTGGCAGAATCAGGATTTGGACCCCTACAGTCTGACTCAAACCAACATTCTTAACCACTATGGTATAAATATGTTTGTCACAAAATTCTCATGGGGAAAAAAAAAGTACAAAATTATATATGCATTTTATCATTGTTTTTGAAGCATTCTGTGCAGAGAAAAAACTCTAAAAGGAAATGTCTGAGTGATTAGGTATGAGTGTAGAGAATGTAATAGATTTTTAAAATAGTTCTTCCTACTTTATGAGTTTTCTAAATTTTCTTCAATTAGAATGTATGACTTTTATAATGAAAATAGTATTTTTTAAATGCAGGCATAAAAAGTATCTCAAGTAGTATTTCATGAACAAGTATTATTTGATATTTTAGATGCTATCAAAGATTAAGAAGAATGAAGCCAAAAAAGAAATGTAAAGGGAGGAGGAGGAGGAAAAGGAAAAGAGAAAGCCTCTAGACTAAAAGTTGTGAACCCAGAGACGGGAATCTGTAGTCACTCCAACTGGCCATGGTCTGACTTTGACCTTGTTTCCTTGGAAGTCCCTAGAGATTCAAATCTAAGGGAGAACATAGTGAAATGGTTACAAACACATAAAAGGCATGTTAGGGTCAACTGGGACGATTTTCATACAAACTAACAATTAGATGATATTATGGAAATATTGTCACTTAAAAAAATTTTTTTAACTAGGATGATGGTATTGTTATTATGAGTTATTTGAAAGAATGTCCTTCCTCCTGGGAATGCATGCTAAAACATTCAGGGATGAAATGTCATCGTCTCCATAACTTACATTCAAATGTTTCAGGAAAAAAAAGTGTTTGTGTGTGTAATGAGAAAGAGCAAATCTGGTAAAATATCAACAGCTTCTTCATCTATTTGGATGAGATATGGATGCTCCTTGTATGTTTGGTAACGTTCAACATAAAATTTGAGATGGATTTTTTAAAAAATCCTTTTGAAATAATAAAGCAAGAAAACAAGATTGAAAAAGTATGTCTTAAAATAAAAACTATGTATGGCAAAAACCACTGCAATATTGTAAAGTAATTAGCCTCCATTTAAAATAAATAAAAAATAATGATAATAATAATTAAAGGATATAGGTATGAAAGCCAGAGATTTCAATAGTAGTTATATGGCATAAGTCCATTATAACCCTGGGCAAGCCTTTCTAACCTTCAGTTCTTCATCTGTAAAATAGTGATGATAATAATACCTACCTTACGGGCTTTTGCACAGGAGTAAAAGATTATGAGTGTAAAGCATTTATTACTGTGCATATCTGTAGTTCATGTGAGTGAAAAATAATCAAGTATCACAAAATAGGAGCTTCACAAAGAACTTCAGGCCTTTGAGGAATTTAAAACAAAGGAGGGTTTTTCCTCCTGTAGATCTGTTTTCCATGTAAATACATGGAAATACTTGACATTATACAGAAAATTCTAAGAACTCGGAAGTTAGAATAAGGTGGAATCGTGGAATCAGGTAAGCTAATGGTTTTTGTTGGCTCTGACCAAGTCTATTCAGCTACTAGTGGTTCTTATTGTAATTGTGTTTGTCTGTTTGGCTTTGTTGTGCTTTATTGTCTACCTGTGACCTAGGGTTCCAGTGAAGGACAAAGGAACTCAGGTTCAACACATGTAGAGGGCTCTGCCAGGCACCCCAGCTTAGTCAGAGCACTCTTAAGTGGAGGATAACCCTGGATGTCATATATCAACATCCTAAGGAGACAAAACACGACCACTGAATCTTAAAGGAAATCAAACCTGAATACTCATTGGAAGGACTGATGCTGAAGCTAAAGCTCCAGTACTTTGGCCATCTGATGCAAACAGCTGACTGACTGGAAAAGACTCTAATGCTGGGAAAGATTGAAGGCAAAAGAAGAGGGTGACAGAGGACGAGATGGTTGTATGGCATCACTGATGCAATGGACATGACCTTGGACAAACTCTGGGAGATGGTGAGGGACAGGGAGGCCTGGCATGTTGCAGTCCATGGAGCCACGAAGAGTTGGACACAACTTGGTGATTGATCATCAAGTACTAGTAATGATGATTATAATACTAAAAAATACATCTTCAATATTCTACCGAAGCACACATTTATTGAGTGCTTATTATATATGTGCTGAAGATGCAGAAATGAATTAAAGTCCTTGCTCATAATTTGATGGTGATGGAGAATGACATGTACATAATTTATGATAATGATATATTTGCACAGCATTTTATAGTTTACAGACCATTTTCCCTATATTGCTTCACCCAGCTAACTCCTGAGGTAGCATCCATGGTAGCCAAATATCTTCTCATTGATTCCCTTATTTAATCGTCACAAGGTGATGCCACGACAAACTACTGGGTGGAGAAAGCTTCAGTTTGGATCATCTGTATCATGCATATGATACCCCAACCCTTATTTAACCTAAGACAGGACACGCACGTCTTACTCATCTTTGTATCTTAATTCTCTGCAAGGAGCCCAAAATGTAGTAGAGATGCTATTAACACTTTTTGAAGGAAGGAGAGAGAGAAGGGGAGTCATTTTAAACTCAGAATTTATCAAGCCCCTACCACGTATATAACATGTGCTAAACACTAGGGAAAATGCAAAAAGAAGTTTAAGAGATGAAGTTCCTGTCCACAAATACTTTTAGGCTAATATCAGCAAAATAGGTTAAAGACAGTGAGCACAACTTACCTTTAATTAAGAAAAAAAAAATCTAACAATTTTTTAAAAATGATTGCCCCAGGATGTGCACTTGACAAATCAAAGTTGTAATTGTAAAGAAATACAGTATATTTTCAATTTAATTTATTGCAAGTTCATGAGAGTGACTTCTCTTGATCTGTAACATTGCCAAATTAAACCAAGGTTCAGTTGGCAAAGTTTGCACCAAATAAAAATTCCAATGAAAAATCTCAGTGAACTGAAAATCCCCTTTAAACAGGACCTCCAATGTCAGCATTACAATTTCACTTACATATTCAATAGCCATCTCTCTTCATTACAAATAATAAACTAGTATCTCTTTTAAATATACAGGTATTGAGGTATATATGCATAAATTAACCTCAACTCACATAAAGAAGAAAAATCCATTTAAATCTTCATTTATTTTTTATTGGCTTTTCCACTTGTCATAAACAGTTTGTAACCAGAGATATATCATCATACTAAACATCATGTAAAACCTCTCACTCAATAATCCAATTGATATCCAGGTAATATATCCAGTGGCAACAGTTCTCAAATGGGCCATTTTATAACCTAGGCAAAGGTTAATCATCCTTAGCTTCCTAAGTGTGATCTTAACCGAACTCCTGCTGCTTAGTAGTGACTTTCAAACAACATCCTGTTTTATGGTTAGTTAATTATTCTTTACTAACATTAATGCATCCCAGAACTGGGAACATCAAACAATATGCTGAGAGAAATGTCTATTATCTTTATGGTTGCTGAATTTTTTTTCCACACTTAAAAAATTTTGTTTATAGCATTCCTGCTGAATACTTAAATTTTATCTGTCCTTTACTGTGTTCATTTAGCTATACCTTTCTGTTAATTTCCAAATAGGTAAGATAAGCCTCAAAACTATATAATCTGTACAATGTAAGCAAATTTACTGAATAAATTAGGAAATTAAAGAGAAAGTAGGAGTAAAAAATTGAGAGCCTAGAGTGAACTTAGTGCCCTAAATGCCCTTCAGGAACCCCTGAACATTAAATGAAGCTAAACCACAAATTCAGCTCTGAATTTTCCAGCAACCAATACAATCAGGGAAATATAATTTATTCATTCTCTTAAATGATAAAATCTATTTAACATATTAGATGAAAGGCATTTTGTTGGACACTGCTTATGGAGTATAGGATAAAAAAAGACTCAAAATTTTCCCTTGGAGAACTTGCCATTCTGTTACATAGACAAATTTTCACAGATATATAGTTATAAATTGTGAAAACTTTATAAAGGAACAATTGTGTTCTAAGAGAGCAAATATTACGGAAGATCAAAATTTAGAATGGGGGAACTGAAATTTAACCTGAGTTCTCCCTAATTTGCCCTCTGGTTTGTATTCTTTCTTAATAATCAACTTCAATTTTTAGCTAGGCATATTGCTGCCGCAATAAAACACTACATTTTCCAGCATCCCTTGCAGCTGGAGATGACCATATGACTAAGTCATCACCAATAAAACGTAAATTGAAATACTGGGTGGGCTTCTGGAAATGTATTCAAGACATCAGCTGGGTGAAGCGTCATTTGTGGCCCCCACTTCCTCCTGTGTGCATGCTCAGTCACTTTAGTCATGTCTGACTCTTTGTGACACTATGGACTGTAGCTACCAGGCTCCTCTGTCCATGGGATTCTGTAGGCAAGAATACCAAAGTGGATTGCCGTGCCCTCCTCCAGGGTATTTTCCCAATCCAGGGACTGAACCTATGTCTCTTGCATCTCCTGCATTGCCGGCAGATTCTTTACCACTGAGCCACCAGGGAAGCCCCCCACTTTCTCCTACCAACGGCCGATAATGGCTCCTGTGGCCATTTTGGACAGGGTAGTGATCTTGAAAATGAAACGCATATCCCAACGATGGCAGAGAAGAAACATGGAAGTCTAGATGACATTCTGAAGATGAACACTAGACTCCATATCCTGGTTCAGTTCAGTCCAGTCCAGTTCAGTTCAGTCACTCAGTCATGTCCGACTCTTTGCAACCCCATGAATCGCAGCACGCCAGGCCTCCCTGTCCATCGCCAACTCCCAGAGTTCACTCAAACTCATGTCCATCAAGTGGGTGATGCCATCCAGCCATCTCATCCTCTGTCGTCCCCTTCTCCTCCTGCCCCCAATCCCTCCCAGCATCAGAGTCTTTTCCAAAGAGTCAACTCTTCGCATGAGGTGGTCAAAGTATTGGAGTTTCAGTTTCAGCATCAGTCCTTCCAATGAACACCCAGGACTGATTTCCTTTAGGATGGACTGGTTGGATCTCCTTGCAGTCCAAGGGACTCTCAAGAGTCTTCTCCAACACCACAGTTCAAAAGCATCAATTCTTCGGCACTCAGCTTTCTTCACAGTCCAACTCTCACATCCATACATGACCACTGAAAAAACCATAGCCTTGACTAGACAGACCTTTGTGTGCAAAGTAATGTCTCTGCTTTTGAATATGCTATCTAGGTTGGTCATAACTTTCCTTCCAAGGAGTAAGCGTCTTTTAATTTCATGGCTGCAGTCACCATCTGCAGTGATTTTGGAGCCCCCCAAAATAAAGTCTAACACTGTTTCCACTGTTTCCCCATCTATTTGCCATGAAGTGATGGGATCATGATGCCATGATCTTAGTTTTTTGAATGTTGAGTTTTAAGCCAACTTTTTCACTCTTCTCTTTCACTTTCATCAAGAGGTTCTTTAGTTCTTGTTTTCTGCCGTAAGGATGGTGTCATCTGCATATTCATTGAGGTTATTGATATTTCTCTCTGCAATCTTGATTCCAGCTTGTGCTTCATCCAGTCCAGCATTTCTCATTATATACTCTGCATATAAGTTAAATAAGCAGGATGACAGTATACAGCTTTGACGTACTCCTTTCCCAATTTCAAACCAGTTTGTATATGTAGAACATCCTGGTTTTCTACATAAGAGATATATATATTTCTTGTTCAGCCTACTGCTCTTTAGTTTTCACTATTTTATGTCGCTGAACATAAACCCAACTGACTCCATAGCAAAGAGATAGTCAGGCAAAGGGTTGAGAAAGGGGATTCCAGTTAGCAGTCATGAAGTTGGAAAGACCTTGGTTTACTTCGGGGACTGAAAGAAGATCAGTGTAAATAATGCCTAAGGAGTGACCATACATTATGAGACAAAGAGATAAGAGCAGATCCCTCAGGTTCCAGGTTCGAGTTTATTCCAAGTACTTCAAGAAGTGTTAGCATAAGGTCGGTGGTTTCCAAACATTTTTGTCCACCACTGAGTCCCTTCTTCAAATAAAATCTAATGCAGATGCAGAAAACAAATAAATGCAGAGCTGCTCAAGGTAAAAGCTGGAATCTGGGTCTCAGAGCCCTTTGCTCTCAACTCCCAACCTCAAAGCAAGCTCCCAGCTCCTTAAGCAACCCAGAAGACCCCTCAGGCTCTTGAAAATATGGTGTAAAACACATAGAACTGAATGGTTCACAGTGTCCTTCAGGTAAACCAAGCACTTCCAGAGAAACATGAGACTTCTTAGTATTGAGACCAGAGAGAATTATTTCTGTGGGTCTTCACAGAAAGGAGTTGGTAGTGACTTGTCAGCCAAGGCTTCATGCCAAAACACAATTCAGAGAAAGCAATTTTAAGGGTCAAGGAGAGGATAGCAGGAGTGGAACAAAGTAAAACAAAGCCACCCAGCTATTGTGTCCTCCTGTGGGCTGGCTTAATCCAGGACAGCCTGAGCCTGGCCCTGGGATGCTTTTTGTCTCTTTCCACCCAGCAGGCCTCTATCAAGCCCAGTCTCAGCTGCAGTCAAGGCTGCTGCCTGAAAGCCCACTCAACAGGGGCTTCTCACAGGGCGGGTACTTCCCCGCGCCAAAGATTTCCATCACACACTTGTTAGGGCTGCAAATAAATTGGCAACACAGCTGAATTTAATCTTTTAATTCCCCCTTGAGAACCAATTTCTCCAAGCCATTCCCATGTAGACAAAAAGATTTTGTCTCACTAAACCTGTTTATTGACCAAAACTGTCGCCTCTGCTCTGACCGCTGACCTTATCTGAATATTCAAATCTATTACAGATCGCAAGTTCAAATGATTTTGGTGCCCTCTGGAAGCCCTGTTTTCATAGTGAGCTGATTACGAATGACAATATTATAAGGGCTTTAATTGAGATTCTACAAACAATTTGCACCCTGGATTTACAAACTTAATATATTCAGAAGTGTGAATGCTGCTGACACTATTTTTTTTTTTTTTTTTGGAAGGCAACGTTGGCTATCTGTCTTTAAATGCTGCCACTTCCCTTGACCAACAGACTTACCCCCCTCAACACAAAATTTATAACCCCTTAACTGGAATCTGCAAATAGTTCTGCACCGCAGAGAAAACCTTTTGTATTCTGGAGGCTTTGGACCTTCTTCCCCCAGCCCCACTCTTGTGATAGAAGTAAATGAGTCAAAAATATAGATTCTAGGACTTGCATTAGCGCTGTAGTGTGCAAGCTACTCAATTCCTCTTTATCTCACCCTTCTCAGCAACGAAGGAGGATAAAATAATGCTATGCCCAACTGACAAGACTGATGTTCAGATGGAATTAATTAATTGCTGATAAAGTTTTAAAAGTCAAAGGAAAAACTTATAAGCTGTTTTTATTAAACAGACATGTGTTAAACAATGTAGATACACCCAAGAAAAATGTTAATAACATTAAGCCCTAACATTTATTGAGTATTACATGTCAGGCCCTGCATAAGTGCCTTAAATGCACTATCTCACTGAATCTACAGAAAAAGTCAGTAAGGCGAGTGTGGTTACTATACCCGTTTCAGAGATGAGGAAAACTGAGGTTCAGAAGACTGTCGAACTTGCCTGATGACATACAGCAGGAAACTAAAACTGATCCTCATTATACAGAATTTGCAAATGTTATCGAATTTTCAGCCTTGCCCTTAAAAATACGAAAGAGGGAGTGATGTGAGTAGCTATAAACTGCCAGCTATCACCTCAGATGGGTTCAGCTCCTTGATTTACCAGCCGTGGTTGAAACAGGCTTGGTTTTCCCATTTGCTCAGTGGGAAAGAGCTTGCTTATTTGAAGAGACTGTTGTTCTTGTCTAAGAAGTAGCACATCATGGAGAACCTGTTCGTTTAGTTATCCTTTTTCTAATGTTTGGCAAACACCGTGACCTGGAAAGCTAGCTAACAATTAGTAAGTTTAAAAAAAAAAACAAACTTGGTTAAAGAGAACCTCTGATCTACCCTTTTATTGATACAGCTGACAGTAGAGAGGAAAATCTTTTCTTTCCACATACCTGTTGTTCCAGCCAGTAGAAAGAAGTTTCTGTCTCTTGTTCTTGCTCTGATAAAATGAAGTGCATCCATTCCAAATCAGCTGGTAAAGTATAACCCTTCTGAAAGAAATGGCTTGGCCAAGCAACTAATACTCCAGAATTTCAGAGTTGAGAACTCACTACAGGTGATTTACAGCCTAAATTTACTCAATGCTCTTCCAAGACAGCCTATTTAATCAAAGTTAACCAGTGAAAATTATGAAGCTTCTTAATTGAGCTCTCCTATGGTGGGCTTTCAAAACAGCGGTGCAAGCACCACAGAAAATAACAAAATGAATAAACTACACTTTTCTCTAGTTCCATTTTCAAATATGACGTCTGGAATGAAGAGTTTAGATCTCTAGGTGGTGATCTTCATGCATAGTATAGTGTTTGTCCTGAATTTCATTGCTTTGAAAAAAAGATATGAAAAGTCTTGATTTAGTTGGCATTTAATGTGATTTTTATATAACTTCTGTGATATAATCAGTCGCAATGGGAATCAGTGGGGAAACTTAAAGAGCAGTAAAACCTTCAGCTATTGTTCTTTCTGTGCTCTGATTGGCTTGCTTGTTATACAAAGCTGAAAAATCCCAGTTCACATACACCTACTCTATTTGTAGACACCCATAATGATGGAGTGCGGTCCAGCACCATCCCCTCTCCCAGCCAGCCAGCCAGTCAGAATGCAGGGAAGACAATAGGTATGTTGGAACAGCAACAAAGAATGTGTTGCTGTAAATCACGTTCCATTTCTGCATAGCTGGGAATAGTAATGCACAAGCCATAGGCAAGTATATTAATGCCTCCTGCTCTCCATAAATGAAAAATCATGCACAACACACTCTTGATTGTTATTCCAAGATAGCTTGTTTTAGTATTCAATTCTTTGTTTTATTTTTTTAAAAAGCAAAATGCATATTTTACTATTATTTAAAAGCATTTTCCCTCCTTTCATTTGGGTCCATAAGCATTTCTTTCCAGCAGATAAACACATTGTCTTTCCTGCACACTGACTAGTGGTGTGTTTAGAACTCAGGGGTATTAAATTTCTGGAGCCCTTAATGATATCAGAAAGAAGGTGTCATATAAATGACCAGGTATTTCCCTACACCTAGTCAATTTGAATTCGGAAAATTATTAGAACAGTGTAGAAACATAAAATGGAATATGCTCCCAACACATTACATTTACATGTTTTAAATATGCCTAACCATGCATTTAATTTAGATTTAATGAAATAGTTATTATATGCAACCAAAACATCAGTGTTATTAAAAACAAATTTATGGAGGATTAACAGCTGTGTTATATTTCTATACCTACCTATGCCAGAGTCTTTCATTTTCAATAATGTGTTTTTAATCATTAACTTCTATTTCTTTAAATGCATAATAATTGTTTGAGTAATTCTTCAGAGTGAGATTGATTAGGGTGCTCCTTGGAGTTTGGATAAATACCGATTGATAATTTAAACAGTATGAAAGTGGCTCTGGAATCTATGCTATACCAACTCTTTGCATATTTATTCCATCTTTTAAGATTCATAATCAACCAATATGAGGATAATAGTATCACAATGTGAACACTAAGCTGCATATCTATGGGATGTATTTGACATTATTATCAACAATCAGAAAAGAAGTCAACATTTAGCAAAGGTTAAAATCTTTTTTTCATTGAGTTTTCTTTTTCTTTCTTTCTTTCAATTTTTTTGTAGGAAGAGTCATTTGAAAAGGCTACAGTGCGAGGAAAAGCAATGAAGAACAAATTGCTGTATGTGAAGTTTCGTTTTGAATAGCTGGGGAGATTAATGCACTTGACTGCAACTGGTTCATTACTACCCCCAGCTACCCAAAAATGAAATATCACGTATGGTACCGTCTTTGCCCCATAGGTCATAATACTATAGTGATCACAGCAGGGCTGGGCTTGATTATAGAAAATGAGACCCCAGTCAGTGTTCTCAAACACCCTCTACCTGCCAAGGAGCTATCTGGGTGCTGTAATTGTGTTTGCCTATTACCATGCTTTTATTTCATTACTTTGGACTTGTGGGATGCTATAAAAGGAGACCGAATTTTGGAAGGTTCTGGAAACTCTAACCAATGAATGCTGTATTTAGGGAGACCTTCCTCCTATATCCTTGGAGAAAATCATTTATGCCGGCCTGCCTCCACTTAGTTTACGTCATACTCTCAAAGCCCTCACCAATGGAAGAGTCAGAGGAAACAAATAAGGAAATTAACAGCCTTCAACCTGAAACTGGTAGCACTGTCCTTCCGAGCATCACAGCCTTCATTGCTTCACCTGCCTTAGGATGGGTGAAGAATAAACTTGTGGGTTAGGGATCTTTGCTTCAGTCATTCTATTCTATCTGGTTTCTCAGCAGCTTCTTTTTAGGACACTGTGATCATCCTGTCTTCAGCTTATCACTTATAATAATAATAACTGTTACTATCGATTGAATGTTTGCCTGGCACTGATATTGTTTCATTTAATGTCCATAGCAAACTGTAAGGTAGGTAGTGATGAGACCTAACACTCATTGAGCAGTTTTTATGTACCAGGCATGGTTCAGAGAACATTTGTTCTCTGGATTCACAGGTGCCCACCAACCGTATTTGGTACTATTAACAATCCCATTTTAAAAACGAGGATAATAAAGCCAGAATAATTTGATGAGTTTCCCCAAAATCACAAAGTTTGTATGTAGAAGAGACACACTTTTTGGGTCCTAGGATCATATATTGCCATATCAGTAGATGTTATTTTTGTTTTAAAATTAGAACAAAGGCTCAGAGAGGTTGGAAAACTTGCCCAGAGTCACACAGTAACTTTAACGGAGTTAAAGATGGAATTCAAGACCGAGTATGCCTGATTCAAATCCAGAGCATTTAATCCAATAACATGTACATTATAGTCCTCCCGTTTCCCAGTCATCTGAGAAATTATCTGTTTGAATTTGCCTGCCTATATATCCATCTCCCCTGAGGGCTAGAATCGTATCTGTATTTCCAGCAATCTGCACAGAACAGGTGGCTGGCTCTTAGTAGCTGCTCAATAAACATTTGTGAAACTGACGTAATCAAGGCATTTCATGATCTCCCTTCATTACAGGCAGAGGGAGGCAGAGTGGCTCCCCCTTCACATTCACAGTGTTCTCACTGGCTCACCTTTATTGCTTTGTTCTAGCACATTCTACGAAGAAGGCAATGGCACCCCACTCCAGTACTCTTACCTGGAAAATCCCATGGATGGAGGAGCCCAGTAGGCTGCAGTCCATGGGGTCGCTAAGAGTCGGACACGACTGAGCGACTTCACTTTCACTTTTCACTTTTATGTGTTGGAGAAGGAAATGGCAACCCACTCCAGTGTTCTTGCCTGGAGAATCCCAGGGACGGGGGAGCCTGGTGGGCTGCCGTCTCTGGGGTCACACAGAGTCGGACACGACTGAAGTGACTTAGCAGCAGCAGCAGCACATTCTATACAACATTACAATTATCTGTCCATATAGTGTAGTCTCACCCACTAGAGGAGGACCTATTCTAGGCCAGGCAAAGTGTCTGATTTATCTTAGTATCCTTGTTGACTAGCACTGAGCCTGCCATATACTAGACATTTGTGGGAGAGGCTGCAAGTGGTTCCCCTCAATTTCCTTCCTCTTCTTCCAGGACTCAGAACTATCTACATTTCCCAGCCTCACCTACAATTAAGCAGAGCCATTGATTTATGTTGTAGCCAATAGGATATGGGCAGAAGTGACAGGTGCTATTTCTTGATAAAGTTTTAAAGAAATGGGCTATGTCCCATTTCTATGTCCCAACCTTTTTTGGGTTGCCCAAAAAATTCATTCGGGTTTTTCCATATGGTGTTATAGATGCCAATAACAACGATGCTCTGAAGAAGAGCAAAGTCCAAAGTGGAAGAAGTTTGTATCCCTGAATTACTCCATGGAAGAGAGATGACTATTGAGATGGAATACTTAGGACTATTACAAGAATGAGAAATAGATTTATGTCCTGAGTCATTATATATTTGGGGTGTATTTGTTATAGTAGGTATTATTATCCCAACTAAATGGCATTTAATCAGTGATGATGAATAATACTAATCCATTTTGAGTTTAAAGATAAGGCAGTTTATGAGGAAAATTTGTAGCTTTTTCTATTTCATGAGAACATCTTCATTAAATCAGGGTCCATTGGTCCCTAAACTGTCAGGTCTATTCCTGCCTAGACTAACGCATGGCAGGAATCAACTTCATTCTCCTTTTGGGAAAATTTAGCTTCAAACAATTGGATGACTAGCCCAGTTGTCCAACAACTGGTAGAGGGCCTAGCCCAGGTCTCCTCAGTCCCCACTTGTATCAGAATTATAGACAACAGCCAATTATTAAATATTTTTTTAAAAAGCCTAAGGTAAGTTCCAATTTGGGGCTAATTTTTACATTCCTCCTATATGAACACAGACTCAGACCAAATCTCAGCTGACTGACTGCTATCCTTGGATCCACTATTTAGAACATCTTGCCATAAAGGGTTAAAATAAAAATGTTACATCCCAAGGAATGGTGTTTTCCAGATGGTATCTCAAATTAGAATATGCTGTTCATATGTGATGCTGTATATTAATCTTATTTTTTAAATAATTGCATTTTACGTAAAATAAATGCGGGCTTACTATAGAAACTTTAGAAAGTAAAAATGAGTGAAAAAAGAAAATTGAAGTCACTCCAATGTATATGAGAGACATTTTATCAAAACAGAGAGTCATTAAATATTCTTCTACCACATCACTTGTAATGACTGCAGAGAATTATGTCACACAAATAGATCAGTATTTATTGATTGAGGCCTTATAAGTATCAACCATCAATAAAATGGAACCACTGTCTAGGATGTGAGTGATCAAAGCAGCAAACATGGTAGTTTGGAGTTTTCATTGATTCATTCACATAACAAACATTCTTCAAGCGCTCTCTCAGGGTTGGGCACTGGAGGGCCCACAGTGAGAGATTAACAAAGCTCTTTCCTGTTGGGATAGCTGTTGTGCAGGTGAGAGTCACCTTGGTGTCACAAAACGTTCCTGACCCCCTCTGCCTTCCTCATCCCTCTTCCCACACAGCCCACATTCCCCTGGGAATAGAGAAGCACTCCACAGAAAGAAGGGCCTTATTTCCCTTCAAGGATCATGTATTCACATTGAGTACAACCCCCTACCCCAAGCAGTAAGACCACAGGGTAGATTACATCATTTATTTACAACATTTCCTTCCCTCATTGCCCCTTCCTGACCTCCCTGGGACTAAGGTATATTTCTTATTCCTTTTGTTGATATTGAGCTTAGCCACATAACTTGCTTTGAATAATGGGATGTGGGTAGATGTGACTGTTGACAGTGTTCCAGTTCCAAGCAGAGACTAAGGAGGCATTGCAGGTTTCTCCCATTAAGAACTGGGTATCTCCTCTTATGAGATTCCCTGGCAGCTCAGCTGGTAAAGAATCCACCTGAAATGCAGGAGGCTCCAGTTCAATTCCTGGATTGGGAAGATCCCCTGCAGAAGGGTTAGGCTACCCACTCTAGTATTCTTAGGCTTCCTTGGTGGCTCAGATGGTAGAGAATCCATCTGCAATGTGGGAGACTTGGGTTTGATCCCTGGGTTGGGAAGGTCCTCTGGAAGAGGGCATGGCAACCCATTCCAGTATTCTTGCCTGGAGAATTCCCATGGATGGAGGAGCCTGGCAGGCTACAGTCCATGGGGTCACAAAGAATCAGACACAACTGAACGACTAAGCACAGCACAGCACATCCTCTCTTGTGGGGCTTCTCTGGTGGCTCAGTGGTTAAAAACCCACCTGCCAATGAAGGAGACGTGGGTTCAATCTCTAGGTTGGGAAGAATCCCTGGAGAAGGAAATGGCAACCCACTCCAGTATTCTTCCCTGGAGAATCCCATGGACAGAGGAGCCTGGTAGGCTGCGGTCCATGGGTTTGCAAAAGAATCGGACATGACATTGACTAAACAATGGTAATGAACCCTCTCTTGTGCCACCTCCCTACACCATTACCTTCAACAGGTAGCTGTTGCTCCTTCAACCTGGGTCCCAAAATGAGACACGTATACCTGAACCTTGCCTGTAGTTTAAGGCAGAGCTTCCCCAGGGACCCACAGACCTATAGGGAACTTCTCCAAGGACGCATAGGCAAGAAATACACATTTGCTGTTATAAGCCACTGATATTTGGGGGTTGTTTGTTATATCACATTATCACAGCAATGGCTGACTAACCTAGAGGAATACAAAACACAGTGCTCAGTTGTGAAGGTCTAACTGAAATGTCATGTCCTCCAGGACGTGTTTCAAGATATTCCCTCATCATCTTGTTGCCTCACCCGTCAAAATCAATCTCTCCTTTGTGCTTCCTTAGTATTTTGCTTGCTCCTCTGATAAAGCTGACATTTACCACAGTCTGCCTTTTATACACATTAGTTGTGTCTGGAATTCCTCTTGGAATATAAGCTGTTTGTTGTCGTTACTTCTTAGTTTTCTGAGGACATGGTACTCTTCCCAGTGTCTCAAAACTATCTACTGCCTGGCATGAAGTATATGCTTAAAAGTATTTAATTGAATGAATGAATTAGAAGGTCTTCGGGAGTGCCAATAGAATGTAACTGAACAGTGGCAAGCTCGCCTGACATTGAGATGCACGTGGGGAACAAGTGCAAGCACAGAAATTGCATCCTACATTTAGCAGGTGCAGAAAAGAATAAGCAGACATTTAAACCAGGACAAGTTATACAGGAGACAGCGCCCTACCCTAGAAAGAGGGCTGCATCCATAATCAAAAGACCTGATTTCCAGTTCTGACTTAGATACTGGCCAGCTGTGTTACCTTAGGCCTCATTTTTCTATAGCAAAGGAAAAATAACAATAATTTTATTCACAATATTGTTATAAAGACACAGAAAGAGGTACATATATGACAGAAAAATATCAAGCCCTGCCCAAGTCCACACGAGACCTAGCAATCAACTTCTTATATTTTTTAGAGAAAGAGAGCCCACATTCCATACACCTCCAGGAAGTCAAAGGATGAATCGTTAAAGGACTGCACAAGCTCACGCTGAACCATTGTAGGCATTGCTCACCTATAGTGGTTACTGTTTTGCAGTGACTTTTGACAGGTGCCTATTTTTCATCTGGAAAACAAAACTGAATATTTTAAATGTTTTATTGCCAGGGACCACATTAAAATTGTGATTTTTTAAAACTTATCTGCCAGGCAAACTTAATTCCTCCTCTCAGCTCCCACTGGACTTAGTTTAAACCTTTTTACAATTGAATTGTTTACAGATCTGTATCCCAAACCAGTCTATGGCTCCTGGGGCCCGGCCCACATATGAGGTTTCCATGCTATGCTGCAGAGAAGTAAATACATATTACAAGAACTTTAATAAAGACGTCAGCATTTGTTAGTGTTAGAACTCTAAAGGAAAGCTCAAATTTTCTGCAAAAGTTGTGTATGTTCATTAATACCTCATTCATCAATGATTCCAGTTAATTGAGAGATGATTGTGACTTAAACATATTCTATGCAAAAAAAGCATATAGTGGCAAATTCTAAATCAAACCAAAATTGTAGAGCAATTATCCTCAATTAAAAATAAATAAGTTTTAAAAAAGAGAAAAAAATATATAGTGGCGATTCTAAAATGCATTTCATTCTCCTTATTCCCTTTTGAGGAGAAAACCATGAATGATGTTTCACTTTCTTTTCTTACTCCAGGTGTTAATGATGAATTCAAGTCACAAAAACGCAAAGGAAAGAACACAGATTTTAGAGTCTGACCACTCGTGTTCAAATCCTCACTTCGTCTTTTAATTTTGGTCTTGTGTTCCTGGGCATGATTACCGACTTTTTTTGAAGTTCAGTCCCCTTATCAATAAAACAGGGATTATGTCAGTTCTCTTGCAGGGTTGAAAGAAATGATTCACGGAAATACTTAGCCGCACGAGTGCATGTGCGCTCAGTAGTGTCTGACTCTTTGCGAGCCCATGGACTGTAGCCCACCAGGCTCCTCTGTCCATGGAATTTTCCAGGCAGAAATACTGAAGTGAGTTGCCGTTTCCTACTCCAGAGGATCTTCCCGATGCAGTGATTGAACCCAGGTCTTCTGCGTCTTATGTATTGGCAGGAAGATTCTTTACCACTGCACCACCGGGAAGCCCCACTGAGCATCATCCCTCACGTGTAATAGGTGCTCAATGAAACAAGTTACCATTATGAGTTATTTCTGTGTACTTTGAAGTAGGACAAAGACGCCCTTAGAAGACACTTTTGCAGAGCTTTCTGCCCCCAAAGGAAATGGTCCCGTATTACTGTACTTTTAGTCCTTATTTCTAGTTTCATAGTTTCTCTATCTGCTCCTTCAGTGTTGGGCTCTCAGCTGTCAATTCTAACGGCCATCAGTAAGAAATGACAGCTGCCTCTTCTTGCTGTCAGGCTGCTACCAACTAGCTTTCTGCTTCAAATCTGCTTGGAATTATGTGTCAAATGGAATAAATAATACTGCATAGAGCCTGAAGGGGCCCTCCACGGGGCCGAGTAAATGACAGTCAGCGCTCGGGCTTTGTTACAGCTACTTTGGGGACTCAGTCTTTCTTCCTATGCGTCACAGTTTGTGTCTGTGTTTCTGAGGACTGAGACTGCTAGCCAAATAATATTCTGAAACACAAGGCTCAGCTCTGTTTCTTTCCTGGAAAAGAAAACAGTCTGGGAGACATGCTTCTAGGTCCCATGTTATAGATTCAGTACCTTTAAAAGAGTTACTGTTGTTATTACTACTACTACTATTATTATTATTCTGAAATCATTTTGCTCAGCAGTGTACACAGGAAAAAGAACATCAGATTATGAGTTTAGCTTTTGGGTTCTAGCCTCAACCCTATTAAATGATTTTAAGAAATTGTCTCACCCTCTCTGGGTCTCAGTTCCTTAATCTAAAAAAAAGTGAAAAGATTGACCGCGATGATCTGTGAGCTTCTGCATCCTCTGACTCTACATCAGCGTACCCAGACGATTGCTTGGCAAGAACTGCAGTATGTCTGGAAATAGACTTCACTTTATGGCTTTGGCCTTCGTGGTTTGCTCTAACTTGACTATGTCAGTCGATAGCCAAATTCTTAACACCGTTTCCTGGTCTCTTTACTATTTCTTTTTATAATGATTTTGTCCTTAATTTGGACTTATTTCAAGGAGAAAGATGTTAACTACTTAAAAGTGATGGGATGTTTTAATCTGGGCTGGGAAGCCTGTTCCTTGAGAATGGCTTAATTAACATTTCCAGGTTCATAACATTTTCATTTATTCATCTTTTTGTTTTTAAATGGTTTCTTAAGTTTTCCAGAGACAGCGATCTTACGTTCCTAATGGATTATAAGAGAGAGAGTGAGTCTGCTGGGATCTGCATTCTTATTAGTTTAAAGATTCACATTAGGAACAAAAAGGGAGCTTAAGCAGAATAGGTCCACCGTGCTAATAAAAAAAGAAACAGAACTTTAGTTCAACACAAGATAATGGGGCAAGATTGCTAAGCAGAAAGCACATTGAAGGAAGGGCCTCCCAGTGACCTTGGAACAGGACAAATATTTTTCTTCCCTGAGCTCAGTCTCCAGAGGCAAGGCTGTATCTTACACACCAGGAATGGATGTGCTGGGGCAGACTCACCCCAGTGCCACAGAAATGCAGATGCTGGTTCTGTGAAGGGGGACAGTGAGCTACTGAGTGAGAGTGAAAAAAACCTGGAACCCACAGTTGGATGGGCCCTGGGTGAACTGAGGGATGGTTGGCCTCCAGAAACTGGGACAAGAAGGAAGCACTGTGCCCTGCATGTGTGAGGGCCCCACATATTAATACTAATTAAATTCAGTTCACTGAGAAAGTACTGGACTTGGAGTCAGGAGGCCTAACTTCTAATCCTGAGCTATTTCTAACCAGAGTACGCTCTTATACAAATTATTTCATATTTTTGGCTCTGTTTCCACTTCTGAAAAATGGGACTGTCAGTACCAGCTCAGCATACTTTCTGAGACCATTGTAATGAGCGATGCACCAGATGAGCATAAAAGGTCTCAGTTCTAATGTGATCAGCTGACAACGTGCTTTGTTTTCTGTCTCCTGGTTAAGCATGGTTGTGACAGCTGCCAAGCCTCAAAAAGCATATCTATTGGGACTTCCCTGTTCATCCAGTGGCTAAGAAAGACTCCATGCTCCCAAGGCAGGGGGCCCGGGTTCGATCCCAGGTTAGTGAACTAGATCCCACTTGCCGCCACTGAAGACTGAAGATCCCACATGTTGTAACTAAGACCCATGACAGTCAAATAAATACATTTTCAAAAATTAAAATAAATATTGCAAAAATAATAATGTCATTAAAAAAAATAGCGTATCTGTTAATAACAAAACACTATATGTTACTTTGTGCACTAGGGAAATAGCTTGAATCTGGCTTTGCCCCAGCATTCAGCAATTCCATAAGGAACTAGAGGGGTATGAGACTTTATGCCAAGCATCTTGTGGGCCTGAGAGTTGGTGTCTGTGAATTCCTTACCCTGGGCCACCCTCGCTGAGAGTGACAGTCAGAACAGGGAAAAGCTCCCTGGGAACGCTTCTATGGCATTGTTGCTTCTCAGGCTCATGGCAGAAGAAAGAATTGTGTGTCGGTATTGGTCCTTAATGAAAATTTATCGCATGTCTTTACAGTCCAGAAACTGAGCCAATTTTATTTTGTAATAAGGATAGGGAATGCATTCAGAGAGTGGGAGCATTTATCTAACATCACAAGCCAAACATGCAAGAACTCCAATTATCTACAGGCATTGGATAATTAAAATGCCTTATTATCTATTTGCTTTAATACCTAATATGTTTTCTTCGTAGGGAAATTCAAGGGTTAAGCCATCCCAACATGCCTCACTCCCAATTTATAAAAGGGAAAATCTTCCATAAATCAAAAGTTACAAACAGACTTTGTAATGTCATAACTCTTGTGACGGCTCTCACCTTGATTGATTCCTATACATACATTCTTGCTGATTACCATAATGTGCTCTTGTGGGGCAATTGGCACTGGATGGGGAGAAGGAAGCAGGCAGGGGAGTCAATAACAAATGGACCTGGCTCCTCCTCATCGAGAGTGATTTCACTCCAATGTTCCATCATATCAACTGGGAAAGAGAGTCGTAGGGTTTAGGCAATCAATTACAGATATGTGTAGAGGCAGACACAATCATTTCACTGATTGTCACTGGTCTCGAGCAGTGACACCGAAAAGTGATCCGTCACTCCATTTTCTCTGACACCCTGAGAAAGATGGCAGACACTTGTAGACTAACAGCCTCCCGGATTGGTTGGCTTATAAAATTGAAAAATCGCTGTGTTTCAAACTTATCCAAACCTTTAAATACCTCTGTTGCTAAGATCTCATATCTTTCTGGCAAACATTTAGAAAGATTACCAACAGACTGGTGACATCACACCAGAGCATTATGTACTGTCTCTCGTCACTTGCCAACGTCGTCATTATGTGCGCTGCGGAGTGTTGGAATCGTGATGCAAAGGAAGGAAACACTCACTTTCTTCCACCATCACAAATGCGGCAGCCTCCTGGTTAAATGTACCCCAGGGGACAATCCGTGGGAGGACCCACTGGCGCCTCTACTCCACCCACGTGTCCAGAGCCTCAGTCCGGCAGGTTTACTGCCATTGGATGTGTGGACTTGGTTCTCTCCCATTCACTATGATTTTCCCGAGTCACCCAGCCTCCTCCAGCTAGAACTCTACCTTGTCTACACTGTAATCATTGGCAGTCTTTTAACAAGAGTCAGCTTATGAAAAATGAAAATATACGCATCGATTTTTGTATATATAATCTGCATCATTTTTTTCCCACTTGAAAAGAAAAAAATATTTTCATTAAGATCCGTAGGTTAAAAAGGAAAAAAAATACGTTCTTCCACATGAATGGCCTATTTAAACAAATAACAGAATGTCATTGAGAAAATGGACACTGCCTCTGAACACTTAAAACATTAAGTAATTTATGGGGATATTTGAAAAGTATCCCACAGTCGTCTTTTTCATTTTTTTTCCCCTGAAATGAGACTGCAGACCACTTTTTGAAGCTGGGGTGCGGCGGGGTGGGGTGCTCCCTGCGGGGCCTCTAAGATGAGGGGTGATGTACAGGACTTCTCTCTAAGGGGAAGCCACACACTGTCTCCCAGCTGCTGCCAGAACCAACAGTATTGAGAAGTGCTTGGTGGCAAGAAGAGGAAAAGTCAGTTGAGGCAGTCTTGTGTACAAAATTCCAAACTGCAGAGTCTCCCAGAAAGGGCGGAGAAGAATGGCTGATTCCACCATTATCGTCACTGAAATCGACTAGGTCCGTATTCTGCCATCTTTTCTGGCAGTCGCAGCCTTTACCAACCACCCGGACACTATCCTCTTCCATCAGCATATTTTCTCTTGGCACTAGAGGATCTAAAACGAACCCAGCACAATCTCAGCCTTCTCCGTGTAAATCATCAAGAAATATGACGACCTTCTGCAGAAATGATGTTCTGCATTTCAAAGTTCACCCACTTCCAAACTAAATCAGTGGCAGCAGCCTGGTGCTCTGCTGGGTTCTTCAAACCACTTGACCCCAAGCCCCCTTAAATCCTTTCCCTTACACTGGCAACCCCCTTGTAAACTGCCCTCAGTGGTTCAAGAAGTTCCCCTATGCTTATTGACTGTTCACAGTGGTCCACTTTCCACCTTTAAAAAGGCCAGAGAGCAGGTACCCAGGAATGATTAAAAATAATTACTGATTTTCCTACAGCACTCTGTATTTCTGAAAGAGCTTTCATATCTGTCCCTTCATTTGACCCCTGAAAAAAACAGCCACTGAAAGTAGCTGGACAGCCTAAGGACAGAGGAACAGAGACAGTAAGAGACTTGCTCAAGGTCATGTAGCACGCTAGCAACAATTTCAGCAAGACTTTTGGACTTGCACTGTGCTTATCCTGCCCCCTGGAAACAAAAGGTGTAGCAAAAAATAATATTAGTAATGACAATTAATTTGTCAAAATCTCTGACTGTTTACCAAGAAGCTGAGCTTCTCATCTACATCACCTTGTTTGACACTCACAACCTACTTTGAGTCTTTCCTGCTAAACTGATAAAATCCTTAGAATCTCTCCATATGTTGTACAACTCCAGCATGGAGACCTCAGGAAGTCTCTGCCACTGCCAGCGGGCTGCCCTCAGAGTGGAAAACTTAGGTCAAAATCTGGGCATCACCAATGATTTCAGAGTAACTGCAGAAAGCCCTAGAAGAAAATCTTTAAACGAGTATAGAACTCTCATAAAATGCTACGGGCCTGGAAAATTATTTCATAAGTTATTTTGATGGCAAAAATGTATGAAACAGAATTGACTAATTCATAAATAACTTCAGAATCTCATCTATTATTTCTCACATCATAACTTACAATGGAATAATTGTTTCTAATTCTGCTGAGTATTTTCTCATGCTTTTTGGTCCCCTTGGTAAATCTTATTAGTCGGGTAACTCCTAAGACATTTGTAGCTTGCCTCTATTATGATGAGAACAAGTAAATATTAATAGCAATTTGTTTTTGGTACAATGCAACATTAATTCCACCATTGGGACCTCTTTTTTTCCCTTTTAATTTCTCATTTCAGGGAAAATTGGCTGAGATTCCCCTAAAGAAGGACTCACAGGAAAAACAACAGCAGCAAAAAAGAAAACCCAGTGTCCTATGATTTTATACAAATCTCAACTTACATTTTATTTACTATGTACATTACTGTAAACCCAATATGAACCATAACTCCACTTAGATAATAATAATCAAATTATCCAACCTGGGATAGCATGTTTTATAGATTTTGGTCTAAATTTAATATAAAAATGCAGTAGTCCTTGTTTGGAAGAGTTTATTAAGGGTTAGCAAAGAAAAAGCTTTTTCAATAGTCTATAACTCTCTAATGGCCTTTTTCAAATAAAATGGGAAAGAATTTGAAAAGAAACCTATATCAGTGAGCTGCAATTGTAACATTACAGTACAGGTCTATAAATCTTGACATGCTCAGAAGATTGCCTAAACCAGCAATACAATCTGTCCAAACCTCATTGTCTCCACGACCAGCCAGCCTCATTTTAAGAAATGTATGTGGTCTTCAACCTAATTTTATCACCTTCATTTGTAAACTAGTCAATCAATCAAAGCATCCTGGGAGTCTAAATAGAAAAAAGGAGTGCATTTTCATGCATTCTGGGCGACACAGTCAAAAATTAATCTCCACTTGATCAGACATTTCTCGCCCTCATCTCAATAGACTATCATTAGGGTCAGCAATGTATATTAAAAATAGAGTTACCGCAAACAGTGCAGCAGCTGGAGTCTGCAGGCTGCCTGCCCTTTCCTCAGAAAGCTTCTGCCTCCATGTGAGCCTGAATATGTTCACTAGTTTCATCTGGAAGGAAACAGGCTGGAAATAGTTAGGAAAGAAAATGCCCGCAGCCCTCAGGAAATGCTCATTGCTTCCCAAGTGTCTGGCCCTTGAAACCATCTTCAAGTGAGACTGTTACGGAGAAAATATTTACTAAATATACAGTCTTAAGGGTCAGGCCTGGGGAGAGTGGTATTCCCTACACCCTTGGGGGTAAGGGTAGGAGCCTGACCCCAGGGCCAGGACAGATAAATATGAAGAGGAAAGGCAAGAGAGTAGCTGAAGCTCCAGGGGGAAAAAAATCAGTTTAGGGCTTCCCTAGTGGCTCAGTGGTAAAGAATCCACCTGCCAATACAGGAGACACGGGTTCGATCCCTGGTCCAGGAAGATCCCACATGCTGCGGGATAGCTAAGCCCATGCTGCATAACTACTGAAGCCTGTACACCTAGAGCCCATGCTTCAAAACAAGAGAAACCACTGCAATGAGCAGCCCTCAAACCACAACCAGAGAGTAGCCCTGGCTCATCAAAACTGGAGAAAGCCCGTGTGCAGCAACGAAGATACAGTGCAGCCACAAATAAATAAATAAAACTTAAAAAAAAATTCGGTTTAGAGCCATCCTCTTCCTCCTCCCCTGTCTCTCCATCCTCCACGAGTTCTGCTCTCCAGGCCAATGCCTCTATATTGAATGAGGCAACAATGACAGCACTTTGCCCGCAGTAACACTGCCAGGTGCCTCCTTGGATCTCTGGGTGCTTAGAAGGGAATATCCGCTCCTCTCCTTCACTACCTATTTGTTAAAGGAAGACGGTTGGTTGTAATGTCATTTTCAGACCCTTACCCTTGAAGCCATCCTGGACATCTCTCTCTCTCTCACCCATATTCCACAAAGCAGGAAATCCACTGGGCTTTACCTTCAAAATGCTACCATCACCTGATCACTTATTACTACTTCCTTCGCTACCAGGCCACTTAAAGCCACCATCATCTCTTGCCTGTCTTGTTATAACAAGTACCTGCTAGGTCTTCCTGTGTCTACCCTTCCTCCAAGTCTCAACACAGAAGCCGAGAGTTATCCTTTAAAAACATAAGTCAAGGGACATCCCTAGGGGTCCAGTGATTAAGAATTAGCCTTCTAATGCAAGGGACCTTGGTTTGATCCCTGCTTAGGGAACTAAGATCCCACATGCCATGGGGCAGCCAACCCATGCATGCTGCAATTACTGGTCCCACGAACTGTAGCCCATGCAGCACAACTAGAGAGTCCATGCACCGCAACTAGAGAAGCTGTGTGCCAAACTGAAGAGCCCTTGTGCCACAATGAAGACCTAGCACAACTCAAATTAAATAAATAAAGCAATCGACTATTTTTTTAAAAGTCAAAGTATCCTACTCTTCTATTCAAACCCTTCAGGGCACCATTTTGCCAAGAGTAATAGCTAATATCCTTAAAATGGGCTATTTAACTTAAAGCTACAAAAATGATACTTGAGTATCCAGATCCAAGATTTCCCTATAAATGCTTCTGTTTGTCAGCCTGACAAAATCCTATTCCTATGCTATTGATAACCTGGCTGAAATTATTAATAATCCTACCATTTACAGAGTACTTTCTGTGTCCCAAGTTTTTTACCTTTAACTCAATCTACCAACCTCTTTAGAAATTGAAGGCATTTAGGACTCCATAATGGAGAAGGAAATGGCAACCGACTCCAGTACTCCTCCCTGGAGAATCCCAGGGACAGAGGAGCCTGGTGGGCTGCCGTCTATGGGGTCTCTCAGAGTCAGACATGACTGAAGCGACTTAGCAGCGGCTGCAGCAGCAGGACTCCATGAAGGTCAGCATTCTCTGCCGGTGCAGGTGCGGCAGCTGTTAGTTTCTGCTTCTATCAACTATAAAGGAACTGGTCAAATGTATAGTAGACAGAACATGAGCCTTGTGTTCAAATCCTGGCTCCAACAACTCGAGGCTGGAAAAAGCTTAGACAAGTCATTTAATCTCCTTCCCTCCCCTTTTTAAGACATAAAAAGCCCACCACAATGCCTGGCGTAGTTCCTGGCACTTGGTAAATCTTCCCCTGTTTGCCAGTAATGAGCAAAATTGGGAAGTGAGCTGAGTCTGTGTTTGGCAAGATTCTCTCAAATCTATCCACAAAGGGGCCTTACCTGAGGATAGCCAAGGGTCAGTTTATCTTAAAAGAATTAGAAACATTTGCACTTTAAAAGGTAGAGGGTGGTGCTTCCCATCAGGGAATGGATCCCTCATCAGTGGGGACAGATGGCCTTCCTAAGGCCCCTCAGATTCATGCCATATGGACAATGACCAGTGTCCCCTTTGGCTTCCACACAGTGATGCTGGCCTGTCTGCACACTCCTTCCATGCAGCTGCCTAGAACTCCCCAAGGACTAGCCCAGTGACTAGAACACCATGATCCTGCACTGCCCATCTCACTAAAACTCGAAATGTCTTATTGACCTCTAGTTCCACAGCCACCAGTTCCATACACCTCAGGAAAGCTTTGGTGGAAGTGTAGAGACCATCTCCAGGGTTCCATTCGTTCACTCACAGTTTCATTTATCTGACAAAGGTGTCGATTGGCACAGCGTGCTAGGTTCTGGGGACACAGGATGAGTAAGATCAAATCTGAGCCTTTGAGAAGGTGTCCATCCGAAGCCAGGTTTCCCTGAGTGCGGTGTGTGTGCCTCCTGCAGGGAGATAATTTTAGGTAGCACAGTGATAGTTTTTTTTATATAAACAGTTACATATTTATTTTTAGTACATGTTGGAAAAATATATAACTAGCCCTTCACATTCATGGTTGCTGGAATCTTATTGTTTAGGGTTAACAAACTGAAAACAAACTGAATCAAATAAGAGATTAAGAAAGTAATATGTAGATGATGCAGAGATACACAGAAATTGTATGAGAAAGGCTGAGAGATACGGTGTAAAGTAAAAGATACATGACCATCCAGAATACAAAGTGTACTCAGATAAACAAGCCCAGTGGTGGGAAGAGGGGAGAAGAATCAGTGTTGTAGGGGGGGCAATGGAAATGGGGATCCAAGTAAACCAGCTTCTCTAGGAGCTATGATTTGAAAGAAGAGTGTGATTTTTCCAGGGAGAACAGAGAGAAGAGGTACTGTAGTTAAATGGGTGACCAGACTGACCCTCTAAGTAAGTTGTTTATTCAGGGTCAACAGCTAGTAGAGAGATTTGAACCCAGGATAGCCACACTGTCAATGATCCTGGAGTAGTGGTAAGGAGTGTGCACTTTGGAGTTGGACAGAATGGTGGAGAGAGTCAAGTCTCAGCTACACTGTTTATTACCTGTGGGACTTTTGACAAGTCACTCAGATCCCTCGAATCTGAAATGGGAATAATCATAGTTCTTCCCATGCGGTGTTTTTGTTGTGAATATTACCTACAATAATGCAGCTAAAGGGCATTCTTATCATGTATCACATAGTAAGTGTTCAATAAATAGCAAGACTCATTCTTATTAACATGAAGCAGTTTCTTACCCCTCTGTAGCCTATCTCCTCCAGAGTGAATTACTTTGTCTGGCCTTGGTGTGTTGCAATTCCTGGCACATAAAAAGATGCAATAAACACAGGTTGATTTGTTAAATGAATAAATATCTGTATACACACTATATTAACTGGAATCTAAAAATAGAAAATAGATGCGTTTAAACCTTATATATTATGATAATTTCTGCAGAAGATTTCCAAGACTCATTTTTTTAAAAAACCTAAAATCTCTCTCTGGCAAAACTAGAGGAACAGTAAAAAGATCAATGTTTGCCAGGGATTTAAGCATAGGAGCAGACAGGAAGGAATAAATAGGCAGAGCTCAGGACATATTTAGGGCAATTAAAATATTCTCTGTGATCTTGTCATGGCGGATACAAGACATCACTATCACACAATATCCAAACTCTGTACTTTCTGTACAACTTTCTGTAAACCTGAACTGTTCTAAAAATAATGTGTATTAAAAGGAAAAAAAAGAAACAAAAATGCTCCAGGGACCCAGAGAGATCAAACTGGAAGGCTCTGTTTTGACTCCATGGAGGCCCAGAGAGGGAATCCAGGTTCAAGGTGACTCAAAATAATGCTATTTGCAGCGACATGGATGGACCTAAAGATCGTCATACTTAGTGAAGTAAGTCAGACAGAGAAGGAGAAATATTGTATGGCATCCCTTATATGTGGAATCTAAAAAGAAATTATAAAAATGAACCTACTTACCAAACAGAAACAGACTCACAGTCTTAGAGAATGACCTTATGGTTGCCAGGGGGAAGGAGGTGGGGAAGGGATAGTTAGAGAGTTTGGGATGGACATGTTCACACTGCGATATTTAAAATAGATAGCCAACAAGGACCTACTGGAACAGGGAACACAGGAGCACAAGGAACACTCCTCAATGTTATGTGACAACCCGGATGGGAGCGGAGTTTGGGGAGAATGGATATGTGTATATGTGTGGCTGAGTCCCTTTGCTCTTCACCCGAAACTATCACAACATTGTTATTTGGCTATATCCCAATACAAAATAAAACTTCCTTTTTAAAAAGTGAAAGAGGAGAGTTTTTGTTCCCACTCTGGTCTATAATAAAAACTCAATCACGAAAAAGGAGCGGCAACAAAAACATGTGTGCACATTCCTGAGAGATGAGCCAAGAATCCTGTGCTTAATGTATTGGAGAAATTGCTCAAGGACAAGCCACCTTCATGTGAAGATTACATCTGCCATTATGCCAAGGTCAGCAAGATCTTGTGATGGAGCCTTTCCTACAGGTGTGGGAAGAGATGGACCCCTGGGAATGGCTAGTTCCTAGTCTTTAGGGGCCTGAATCAGAGTAAGGCCCTCCTCTCCACACTGGAAGTCTCCTTCCTGTCTTTGGGGATGGAGGCTCCTTGAAGGTCAGGAGTGGACTGTTTCCTATCAGATGTGTTTGAAGCCCTCAGTTGTGTTGGATCATCACACATAATTGTGTAGCCAGAACTGAGCCTCCCTCCCTCTTCTGACCTCTCAATGCAGTCTTCCTTCTCCTTTTCTTGCTAAGGATATCACTTCTCAAGATACACTGACACCCTCTTTCCCTTTCTCTGTGTCTATCTATTCATTGATATAGTCATACTTTTCCCCCACATTTTTCCTTTTAATTAAAGTATACCTACATATAGTGAAATGTATATCTTTTAATTGCACAGTTGCTCAGTTTTGACAACTGCATATATTTACATAGGAAGTAAGAAATGGCAACCCCTTCCAGTATTCCTACCTGGAAAATCCCATGGACAGAGAAGCCTGGTGGGCTATATAGTCCATGGGTTGCAAAGAGTCGAGGAAGACTTAGCAACTGAGCCTACTTAAATAACTCCAAACCCCAAATGGCAACACACTCCAGTATTCTTGCCTGGAAAATCCCAAGGACAGAGAAACCTGGCAGGCTACAGTCCATGGGGTCACAAGAGTCGGACACGACTTAGCAACTAAACTACCACAAACCACCTATGAAGATACAGAACCTTTCCATCACCCTAGAAAGTCCCCTTGTGTCCCTGTCACAATCAAATCCCTTCTAGTTCAGAAATGATCATGATTCTGATTTTTCTCAACATATGTTAATATCTCCTTCTCAACTTTGTACACTCACCAGGAAAACTCTTTATTCCTCTCTCAAAGCTCAGCCAGATATTACTGTTACTTCCCTCTCTGGATTGTCTCAGCAACCTGAATATTTTATTCATGTGTCTCACTCTCCCACGAGACAATGCACTTGTGAAGAATCATATCATTATATTTATTCATTTTGTAATCAGTGGCTATAATATAGTAGATAGTCAATAAATGTTCTGTGAATGAATGAATGAATGATGAATACCAGAAAAACATCTTCCTTTGTCTTCATCTTCACTAAATCCCTAATTTCATGCTACTTGTTTTTTGTTTTGTTTTTGCCTTATTTTTTATTATTATAAAACCAATAAAAGCTCACACAGAAGGGTGTAAAGTGCCTAGTAGAACTATTACTCCCTAGATTAATCACTATTAGCAGCTCCTTGTGTATTCTTCTAGAGATATCTGTGCATTTCTATTTTTATACAAGTGCTTTTAGACTCTACATACCTTCTTAAAACTTAACTTTTCACATAAAATATGTAACAACAATAATAATATTTAGAATTAAAACATAGTATCTTCTACATGCCAGTTAGTCTAAGAATTTTATATATATTAACTTATTTATTTTTCATAATAACAGGTACAGTTATTAGTTAATAGGTACATAATAGGTACAGTTATTACAGTTTTTGGTGTTTAATTCTAAATTTTCATATTTATTATTATTTACTACTGAAGTTTATTACTTTACATATGGGAAATGGAGATGCAGATTAAATAACTTGCTAAAGGTCATACATGCTGGAAATTATTTCATATTTTTACATATGTATCTAACTTTGGGGGCTTTTTGATAGCTACAAAGTATTCCATTGTATGGCTGTACCATGACATTTAACCAGCTCTTCTTATGGTCATTTAAGTATTTCACTTTTAGCAATTACAAGAGTAGGTTGCAATGAATTCTTTTATATATATATTGTTGCTTTCTTGTGAGAATATATTCATCCTGGCATCCAGTTAGGTCACATGTGTATATTTCACATCTTGATGTGTGTGTTCAGTCACTCAGTCATATCTGACTCTGCAACCCCATGGACTGTAGCCAGCCAGACTCCTCTGTCCAGCAAGAATACTGGAATGGGTTACCATTTTCTACTCAGGCTATCTTCCTGAACCAGGGATCAATCCATGTTTCTTGCATCTCCAGCATTGTCAGACAGGTTTTTTTAACCACTGCGTCATTTGGGAAGCCCCACATCTTGATAGCTATTTCTATATTCTCATCTAATTTAACACTGATTCTCCATCCACATTGCCAAGGAATGCCTGTTTCCCCACACTCTCTCTAACTCCAATATCATTAAAATGAAGTTTTATCTCCCCGATAATTATGCTATATCTTTATTGTTTTGATCTGCAAAACAGAAATTGACTGTCTTTTCCATATGTTTGTGACTATTTAGGCTTTTTCTGTTGCTTATGTTTTTTATTTCCCCTTTTTTTCTATTGAGTTCTTAATTTCATTGTTTTGTAAATGTGTTTGTATATTAACACATTAGCCCTGTGTCTATGACATATGAAGCAAATATTTTCCCCCAGGATATCATTGTTCATGGTGCTTTTTATGATAGAAAGTTCTTAATCACTTTATCGTTTAACTTGTTCCCACTGGAAATTCCATTGTAAAATTCCAGCCCTCTTTTACTGTCCTTTCCTCTTTAGCCAGGGAGCTTCCGACATTGACACCACAAAGCTTTTCAAAAGGAGTCTGCTACTGCTAAGTCGCTTCAGTCATGTCCGACTCTGTGCGACCCCATAGACGGCAGCCCACCAGGCTCCCCCGTCCCTGGGATTCTCCAGGCAAGAACAATGGAGTGGGTTGCCATTTCCTTCTCCAATGCATGAAAGTGAAAAGTGAAAGTGAAGCTGCTCAGTTGTGTCCAACCCTCAGCGACCCCATGGACTGCAGGCTTCCAGGCTCCTCCATCCATGGGATTTTCCAGGCAAGAGTACTGGAGTGGGGCGCCATTGCCTTCTCCCAAAAGGAGTCTAAGTCATAACTAAAACCAGCCACCAAGGAAAATTAATCATTTGGAAACAAGGCCATGGGGCTTCATTGGATGCTTCATAAAATGATAACCATTGGCTGGATTTGATACTGGTTCAGGAGTGTCTCATTTTCATAGATAAATCCCTTCTTCTAGCAGATGGTGTGTCAGAGTGAAAATTTTTGTATCATTGGACAAGTTAAGGAACTACATAAATAACACTGCTTTGATTCCCAACTTCTGAGTTACAACACATGGATGGTTTAAGCACTGTTAATACACTGGCAAGGAGTGATTGATTTTGCCAATGTCAACTCCAGGCAGCAAACAAGAATAAAAACATTTCACCAGGGCAAGGAGGGATGATCAGGACCCTCAGGCCCTCAGAAAGGTGTTCACAGATCCAAACTCTGGAAATTTTGATGTAGAACACCTAATCTCTTGCTTTGCAGGGGGGGCAGGATGCAGGCAAGAATTTAAGGATTGATAAGAGCCTCTGTTTTTCAACTCCCATCAAAATAATCCGTGCACAGGTTTACAAAGCTCTTTGCTCCACCTAAAGGACAAAGGTGAAGGTCATAGAAAACTTCTTATGGGGACTCTTACCTGTGATTCTGAAGTGTCTCCTCTGAGACTGATTTTCTTATCTATTCAGGGTGGGCTCTTACTCTATTCAACTGTTTAGGATTTTTAAACTCTTCTCTCCCCCTCTCAGGAGATGAATGGTGTGCAAAGTGAGAAGATGATAAAATAACATGTTTCCCACTTGTCAGGCCTCTCTGTGATAAGCCTGTTCCCTTCCTCTTTTTCTTACTTTCCTTTCAAAAGGGGTCATTCGAGAGAGAGAGAGAGAGAAGAACAATAATTTTATTATTTTATTTTCAGAAATGCTGTTATAAACTTCATCAGCAAGAATTGTTAGAAAGTATTAGAAGGCAGGTTTCCCATCCCTGTTATTGAAACAGCAATAAAAGTATTACAAGGCTTTTGGAAGACAGGTAGTGTGAAAGTCTGGAAAGAAGCTATTTACCATCTGCACCCCAGAAACATCAACTATTTCACCTACTTTGAGATTCGTTAAGAAAAGACTAATGTAAAATAGAAACACCATTATCTTACCACCTTCCAAGAAGAAAGGTATATTTTATGTATTTTAAAGTATAATACATAAACTCTACATTGAACTGACTCAAGCAAAATAACACTAGGTATTTTTGTAAGTCATGAAACTAAGAATTTTTGAAAATAATGCTGCTTATACACAAAAGAAAACATATAAGAGTTTGATTTATAAAAAATCCAGTCTCACAAAAACCACTTATTAAACTTTGTAAACCTTTTAAATCAGTTCAAGAAAAATAAACCTTTGACCCATAAACTCCAGACCCAATTTAACAGATATTCTTAATTGACAGTATCAAGCTCAAAAATAAAAACATATTCTATCATATTAACTAAAAAAGTAATCACATAATTAATAGGTGAAAACAGAGAGAAAGATTGCAGAAGATTAAGATTAAGCCCTGCAGAAGCGAATGTTCTAACTAGAAATTGGTTTAATTAATAGCACATTTTACATAATGATTACAGTGTAATTGCGCTGACTAGCAGAGTGTCATTAAATATATCCATGCTCCTTTACAACACCCTAAGGCTAAAAATAATGAGTTACATTGAAAATCACTGTGCAACAGGTTCATAAATAACATTTAAGCCTATACAAGGCGAATACTTATAAATAATAAATATTTGCCTTTTGTAATTGAAGAAAAAATGACAGCCTTCTTTTTCTACTACCTTGTAGATTGCCATGTTATAATGCTGAAAAGATTTTTCCCCTTGCTTTCTCTAGAAGGTGTTGAATAATTTATTCAAATGCTAATATTCCACGTAGCCCGACTTTGAGGAACAAATATTCCTACATAAAGAATAAATGCCAGGATGCTTATTACCTCTCTTGCTTTACTTTATGCCATGAATCCCCCCCAAACTACCACAGTCTATTACAGTTGTCAGAGGAAGTCAGTGGTCAAATTTTCTGGCAGGGAAGAGCATTTTTCTTTATTTAAAAATTACCCCATCTCCCCAAATGTTCAACATGCTCAGGGTTGTTATGAAGCAGCAGCTGCTCTGTGACTTCAGGAAAGAAGGCAAAGATGTCTGCTAACTTCTTAACTTCTCACTCTTCTGCTGAGAATCAATAACATCTGATCACAATGGCTGCAGTTCCTTATCCATACACTTGACTCTGGCCTGGGCTCAGGTGTACAAAAGGTCCATGTCCAGGAGCCTCATCTTCTTCATCTTCTCAGTTCCAAGAGGAAGTCGAGTTCCTCTGGTGCCTAAGAGAAAGCAGAGAGCAAGGCAGCCTCTGGGAGTGTCTGAAAGCGTCCCGGAGCAGGACTTCGGGCAGCGGCTCTCTCCAAAGATGGCAGGAAAGACAGTGTCTCTAGGTTGTAAGGCGAATATGATTTGGTGGGGGAATGATCCTACCATAAGGTGTTCAGAAGCATTCTCAGTTCTGTAGAAAAGGACACAGGAAGAAAATGCCTCCTCCCCATGAATTTCAGTTTCCCCGTGAGTGTGAAGCAGGTCAGGCATCATATCTCCAGAGAACTCTAGAGTCCTTTCATGTGGGGAGTCCTTCAAGGAGGTCACCATTCAACTACTGCTTTCAGCTTAGCATGGCAGCTCATCTTCTGTGAGGTGAGGTAGTCTTGCTTAGTGATGAAGAAAGGGCTTTGACATTGACCAGAACTCAGTTCAAGTACTGGATTTACTATTTATTACTACTGTTTATTTACTAGGGACTTTCCTAGTAGCCTAGATGGTAAAGAATCTGCCTGCAATGCAGGAGACCTGGGTTCAATCCCTGGGTCGGGAAGATCCCCTGGAGAAGGAAGTGGCAACCCACTCCAGTATTCTTGCCTGGAGAATTCCATGGACAGACCATGGGGTCACAAAGAGTCGGACACAGCTGAGTGACTAACACGCACTATGTATTAGCTGTGTGACATTGGGTAAGTCAGTTAACCTCTCTGAGTCTCAACTCCCTAATCTGTAAACTGAGATGATGATAGTCTCTGTCTCCTAAAATGGTTGTGAGGAGTAAATGAAAAAAATTCTAAGGTCTGTAAACACTTAGTATACTGCCTCCCAGTTAGTAAAGCTGAATATATGGTAGTTATCATTTATTTTATGATTAGAAAGCTTTTTTCTCATACTTAGCCAAAATCCATCTCCTGACCACTTTCATTCATGGATCTAATTCCTTGGGAGGGATGACGGATTGTAGACCCAGAAAAGTCAGAGAGGACCCTTTCACATAATAAATCATATCTCTCCCCTGACTGAAGCTCATCACGAAGTCTCATGGGTATTAGGAAGCCAAAGGGCCAGAATCCTTATCCTGCATGATCTGGCCCCTGCTGCTCCAGCTTCATTTCATGCTGCCACTTAAGCCCTCATGCTCTGTGCTCCAGGGATCTTCTTTCTATTCCCACTGGACTCAGGGCCCCTGGAGATGCTTTTGCCTGGAACTATTTTCTTACCCACTTTTTCTAGTTAGCTTTTCAGACCTCAGCTTAAACGAGGTTTCTGCAGGGAAATTCCCAAAACTAGATCAGATTTCTACCTTACCCAGCTCCCTCTACTGTCTTTTCACAGGTTTTTATCATCATTTGAAGTAGTATTTGTGGGTGATTATTTGATAAATGACTATTTCCATTAGCAAACTACACATTCTAGAAGGCAGGGACCATGAGTGTTTGAGGTTCATGACGGGCTTTGCTGGTACCCAGCATACAGCCCTTAGCAAATTCTTGCAGTGAAGGAAAAGGACAGAATGAACTAATGCTTATTTCCACAGAAGAGTCCTTCACATATTTGAAAATAATACTTATGCTTCTCTTCTTCATGATTTAATTGTTACAAAATTAATGATCTCAGTGCCTCAACTACTCTTCATCATGTTGAGTTTAAGATACCCCCACTCTCCGCATTGCCCTGCGCTCACACATGAGGGAGCTGAGTGCAGTCGGGGGATTGCTTCCTGTGATCTGAGACACCATCCTCCCAGCACACCCAGAAGCCATGTTAGCCTAAAATATGTGTAAAACACACACACACACACACACACACACACACACACACACACACTGTTTATTTGCTTTAAAATAATGTAGATTTACTGACAAAAATTTGGAAAGTATAGAATAGAAAGTATAAAGAAAACAATTCTTACACACACCTTGCAAAGTAAAACATAACAGTTTATAATAATTCCTGTGTTTTTTTCAGTGAATGAGTTTTTGCACAGTTTGAGGAAGGATTATGTTGTGGAATTCTAACTACACACACACACATCTTGCTTTTTTGCCAATATTAAATCATTAAGATATTTCTCTGTTATATTACAAATATAGTTTTAATTAGTGCTTTATCAGTTGGAAATGCTCTCTGCTGCTATTGAGGCTTAAACAAATGGGAGGTTATTTTTCTCACATAACAAGAAGTCTGAAGATGGGCAGTAACTGAGGTGCTTTCAGTAGCTTTTTCCTCATGGTTGTGTTATAACTGCTGTAGTTCCTACCATCACATTTATGTGCAAGGCAGGAATACAAGGGAAAAGATGTGCCACTTCCATCCTTCCCTTTTATCAGGAAAAGCCCAAGCCTTCCCACTATCCTCAGCACACTTCCAATGATGAAGCCTTGACCAGACTCTGTCTTTGACCAATGCTAGGTCCAAAAACAGCTGGAAAAGTGACTCTTCCATTTCTCCAACTGCTAAGGTTGAGGCAGGCAAAGAAACTGGGTACCTTTCCCACATCCTATGAGGTTAATTCCATTCCATTTGATTCACAGCTCTTGAAAAAAAAATATCATGGGAACTTTCATAAGGTCTCTTTCCTCCTTTTGCTCCCTAAAAAGGTTGAAGATCAACCTCATAAACAAGCTATAGTTCAAATTAGGAAACTAACAGAGATGTTCTCAGTTGTCACGGTGTTTATAAGGGCGCTGTTGTCTTTGTGGACAAGAGTCAAGGCTGATGAAAGTCCTCCAATGCATAGGAAAGCTGCTCCATGAAGACCTGCCCAAATGCCTCTAGTGTCCTTATTAACTTCCATTCACGGGCAGTCATGGAAATCACTTCATCAGAAACAGGGAAGAAAGGAAAGAAGGAAGGAACAGAGTGGGGAGGGAGGAGGAGAAGGGAGGGAAGGAGGGAGGGAATGGGGGAAGGAGGGACGAACAGGAGCACTGTGTCATGAAACACTACCAAAGACAGAAGACAGATAATACTTCTCAGTGATGGGGTACAACCCCACACACACTACTTTCCTCTTCCTAAGCGACAATTTATATCATGTCAGTATATACAGATAAGATTGTTTCAACTGCCCTTCTAGAGAAGTACTTAAGAAAAAGAATGGCCATAGATCTTTACTCTTTCTGGCTTTCAAAGGGCTCCTCCTGGGGCTTTGGGACCCAATATTGTTTGCAATCTGTTCTTCCCTGGAGGATGTTAGGGAAAATAGAAAGGCCCAAGACAGGTAATGCTTGGTGTTTAATGATGATAGGCAGAGGTGGGAAAGCAGAGATCAGCTTTTTCCTCTCGGCAGAGCCTGGGCTGTTAGGAAGAGGGAATTTAGTGTTTGATTTGCTCATTCTCCATTCCTCATCGAGGCTTTGGTCCCAAATTGCTAAACCTCCATTCAACAGTTAAATTAAACATAACTAACTTTGTTGATATTATTTCACAGCCGAATAACTTGATATTCATACTCTTCGTGTGTTCAATAAGAACAGAGCTCAGACACATTTTTAAGTCTCAGCTGGTGATGAATTCTGCTGAGCTAAACTTGTGTTTCACAGGATTGTGCTCAGCTGAGACAGGGCACGCTACTGCACTGTAAAAATAAGCTTCGAGCCATAATTTTGATGGGCTCCTCACAGCAAGAAAGCATCTCTCTTCTCCTCCTCCCTCTTCTTAGTAGCAACTCCCAAGTGCCACTTGTACATCCTAAACTAAAGGAATGCTGGGCAGACAGCAGTCCTTCACTGCGATGCCTCCAAGGTGTGAAGAGCACTAAACTTGGACTCCCAAGGCCTCTGTATTTGCCCCCTCTCTGCCTCTTCATGGACTGGTGACTGTAAGCAGGTCACTTGATCTCTGATCCTCAGATTCTACATTTGGCAGATATGGAGATAAAAACCCTGCCTCTCTACCTCACGTATTTGCTGTGCAACACACTTACACATTGAGCACATGCTGCACACTGTCAGGGGCTAGTCACTATTATTTACATTTTCACCCATCATTGGAGTCCCGTCCTCTGGACATGACAATAACTGCCCAAGAAGTATTTAAACTGAATAATACATTGGTGTGTTTTTTCATTCATCAAACAGGTAGTGGGCACCTTCCATGTCCCAAGCCCTGTGCAAGATTGTTGTTGCTGTCTAGTCATTAAGTCATGTCCAACTCGTTTGCGACCCCATAGACTGTAGCCTGCCAGGCTCCTCTGTCCATGGGATTTTCCAGGCAAGAATACTGAAGTGGGTTGCCATTTTCTTCTCCAGGGGACCTTCCCAACCCAGAGATCAAACCTGTGTCTTCAACTTGGCAGGTGGATTCTTTACCATAGAGCCAGCTAGAAAGCCCCCCTGTGCTAAACACTATGGGTATAAAGAATGAAATTGTGTTCTAGTTTGAGAGATAAACAAATAAATACTTATGATATGGTGAGATCTGCACTGTATAACAGAGACATACACAAGGTTTTTGAGCATCTAACATTCTGCCTAGGTGAGCAAGGACCACTTCACAGAGGGGGCAATTGATGAGAAAAAGAGAGGGAACATCACAAATGCTGCTGAGAATCACACACCAATCACTCTGCCGAGAACATTCTTTCCTTTAATTGTCACAACGCCCTATGGAGTAGGTATTATCATACCTATTTCATAAGTGACAGTCAAGATTTAACTAACATAAGGTCCCAAAGCTGGTGAGGGAGGAACCTGGATTCCCAAGTTCACCTTTCTCTCAGAAGGCTGGGCCCTCTGCATACTCATCTCACAGGTGGAGGGAAAGCAAGTTGATCTTTCTGTACAACAAGAATTTAAAATTATATGAAAACATCTTATGTGACATTAACTATGAGTTACCTAAAACTATGCAAATTCTCTCTCTAGAAAAATGAGGTGTGGAGGTGGTCTTAGGCATATGTGGATATCTCACTGAACCCCAAAGCAGGAAAAGCAGCCGGGTCTCCCGAGCGACAGGACTAAGTCCTGCAAGCACCGCAGACAAGGCAGATCCTCCCTCTCCTCCCCTCTCCCAGGCTGCCTTCTGTTGTCTCTTCTCTGTTGTGTTTGCTATTCTTTCTCTCCAGACCACCCTTGCTTCTCCATTAAAATGACAGGAGTGGCCACCCGCTCCCTTGTTACATCCCCTTCAGGAAACCCCAGGAGACTGACTGGCAGTAGCAGTGTTAGTTGCTCGGTCACGTCTGACTCTTTTCGACTCCACAGACTGGGGTCCTCCAGGCTCCTCTGTCCATGGAATTCTCCAGTCAAGAGTACTGCAGTGCATAGCCATTCCCTTCTCCAGGGCATTTTCCTGACCCAGGGATCGAACCCAGGGAATCCTGCATTGCAGGCAGATTCTTCACCATCTGAATCACCAGGTAAGTCCAGGAGACTGACTAGCACCTCTAAATCCCACTTCCAAGTTCCCGGAAGAGGGAATCGAAGTGGCCTAGCTTGGGTTAACTGTGTTTAAAGTGTGACTGTATGTCATGACTTTCTTCCCACAGATGGGGTGGTGGGGTGGAGTAAAGAGATCTGACAAACACTACCTCCACCAGGTGACGAAGGTCAATGTCAACAGTGATAAGTCATGTTGATGGTATGTATCCCCAATGTGATGTGAGGAAAATGGCACCTCACCTCCATGGACAACTCCCCCAGAACTCATAACCTCAGTCTAGTCATCAGAAAAACATCAGACAAATCTCAGTTACCTGACCAGTACTCTTCAAAAATTGTCAGGTTCATCCAAACCAGGAAAACCCAAGAAACTGTCATATCAAGAAAAAACTAAGGGAAGATGACCACTAAATGTAATATGGAATCCTGGGACAGAAAAAGTAAAGAAATCTGAATAAGGTATGGATTTTAGTCAATAATAATGTACCTCTATTGGTTCATTAACTGTAACAAAAGTACTATCACAATGTAAGACGTTAATAATAGAGGAAGCTGGGTGCCAGGTACACAGGAACTCTGTGCTGTTTTTGCAATATTTCCCTAAATCTAAAACTCTTCTAAAATTAAAAAAAAAAATGAAAACAGTACGTTTGTGTATGCTAAGTTGCTTCAGTCATGCCCTACTCTTTATAACCCTATGGACTGTAGCCCACCAGGCTCCTCTGTCCATGGGATCTCCAGGCAAGAATACTGGAGTGGGTTGCCATGACCTTCTCCAGGCGATCTTTCCAACCCAGGGATCGAACTTGAGTTTCTTATGTCTCCTACGTTGGCAGGCAGGCTCTTTACCACTAGCACCACGTGGGAAGCCCATGAAATCATAGTATTGCATGCTTATTCAGTGCCAACCACCACGGTAAAACTAAAACCAAAAGCCATTTTCAAATTACCCTGTCCCCTTATTCACCCACCATGATATATACTGCAAGCCCTTTGAGAGAAAGGGAACACTAAGACCCAGAGCAGTCCTGACACATAGTAGGCAGTCAAGAAATATTAGCTGATGTGAACTGACATTTATCATCCACAGAAGAGGCCCCGGTATAACATACAGAAATGCTACCCTGCTTTGTCCCACGGTGGGTCAGTGGGAGCACTACCCTTGGCATGGATGGTTTTGGTGTGCTCACTCTCCTCTTCTTAGTAAGAAAGTTAGCTCCTTCCCAGGCTGCTACTGCTCAGTAAGAGATCATCAAGGGGGCCTGGGACAGCCACTGGTGGATTTTCATTCCAATGACCCTTTGGAATTAGAAACTGGCCTGGAAGCTCTGAATGGGACCCAGACCTCACCAGTGTTTTGTGACCTATCCTCGCTTCTCTCAGGACAGGTTTATAAAACCTTGCAAAGGACAAGAGCCTCTTGTCATGATTAACCTTTGGAATGGGCACTAAAAATAATTTTGCCTTCACTTTAATGGTGCCTGTTTTAAGGGGAAAGACGAATGGGTGTGGCTTTTTAAGGCATTTGGTTTTTCCAAGGGGTAGAGAGGAACAGGAGACCCAAAAGGGGTTCCTGGCCATGGAGCTGAGATGTGGATGTGTTAACCCTTTCACAGACCCCCTTGATTCTTCCTTCTACTGTCTCCATTCAAAGTCATTTTAATCTTATGAACTGACTATTAGCTGATGAACAAATTCCTCCAGGGAAAATGCCATTAATTCATCAGGCTTGTTCATTCCATTTTTTAAAAACTGCCCTCAAACATCTTTTGTTGTAATAAATGAGTGAATTCTGTGCTGTGGTTTGCAGAGTCTTAATGAACTTGAGAATGTAAAATCCTCCCTGCGGTTTATTTTCAGCTGCATCACATAGGAAACCATACTGTACCTCATCGTCAGGTGAGAGTTTTCTCATACAAAGAGACCAAGCTAAGTGCTATTCCATTGGAGATTCACATCACCACTGGGTGAGCTTTGGTACCCTAAAACCTGAAGCAGCCTTCTCCACTATGTGCACTCCTGCAGGATAGGATATTAAGCAGCCCCTCTTTACCAACACCCCAGTTCTGTAATTTGGAACCTTGAGACAATTCCACGTTCAGCCCATGGCAGTATTTCTGGTGCCCCATGCCCTAGTTTTCACTCTTGTATAAGCATATGTGTCAGTGGCTCTGTAACTATGATCTTCTATCATGTTAATGATTTATTCCTCTCCACCTCGTCCAAGGTATGAGCACAAGCCCACAAAGAGAATACACAAGTACATTTACTAAACGGAGGGACAAAGATACAGAGGCCATTCATATACCCCGTCTGAGACAAAGTCACTGCTACAGACATGGATGATGCTTGCTACGTAGTGAGGCAGAGATCTGGGATTAAAAAAGAATGTCTCCCCTGTACATTCACTCTGACTGGGCAATGATATAATTTCCAGTCTCACGTCTCTATTTCAGACCACATATGGCAGTAATATTGGCTGTTCCCCACCTCAGCCTAACCATGACTAAACAGGTTGATGAATGTCATGCATCTTATCATCATACATGCATATTTTTAAATATAATTCACTTTTGATCTGCACCCTTGTGCAGTGGCGAATGAAAACAGTTAAGATTTCTTCCACTGTCTGCCTTTAAATGTATTAAACAGCCCTGCTGTCAATAGATTATATTCTTGTACAATGATAATAGCCCCCAAAACTAAGAGGCCTTGTCAGGAATTGCAGTTGTCACAGTTTGATGGGAATGATTTTACTTGGGGTTCGTCTGCCGCACAATCATCTCATAATCTGGATATACATCACAGCATGACATGTAAATTTCCTGCTACTCTGCTTTCATTTCCAGAGGCAGCAATCAAATGAAAACCACTCAACCTCACCCAAATGTATAAATAATTTTCATTCAAACATATTAACAGTCAAAATATGAGAATTTATCACAGAGTGCTAGGCCTTTTAAGAAGCAATAAAGACTTTACTTTTTAAGCATATTTCTCCTTAGAAAAGTAATACGAATAGTAACTTGCAATTTAAAAATCACATTTGAAAGTCCACATAGAAACCACCTAATCTGCAAACTTAAGGGATATAGGTGCTTCACCATAGATTTGACACTTAGAGGAAAAAGGATGAGGGAAATATTGTGTAATAGAATTGCATGTGGATTAATAATTACCAACATGAAAATACCAAAGTCCCAAAATGCTGATTTATTTCATCTTTGCTAAACTATACCTTTTGCACTGCACAATCAATAGGAGATTACTTTCTCTAAAATATAAACACCTGATTCAGCAGCGATTTGGATAGCAATATAACAAATGACACTTTTTTCCCTGATAAACATCAGATTTTAATTGAAAGCAATCTCCTTGGGAAAAAAGACCATCAAATTGTAGCAGTGGACGTGGCTGACTCTCCCCCATTGCAGGCTGGGTTCCAGCCACACTAACTGTCAGTTACCAAGAAAGGGAGGACATATTCACAACTGAACAGGAAAAAATACTTGTCTTTTGTGTTCAGATATGAAGTCAAATGAGAGCAAGTGTTGGTTCACTTTGGCAAGGTTCAAGGTGAGTATGCGAATGGCCATAGGAGCTGCACTTGAACGAGAGGACAAGAACTGCAGTGTGCTCACCACCAGACCTGGGGACTCACCAGGATTGCCTGCAAAGTTCCCCTAGCAGGGGAGGCTAAGCCCTCAGACACAGACTTGTGCCCAGTCAGGTGGAGGTGCTAAAAGACACCATTTGACCAATAAGGCTTCATGTTGACAAGAGTTCATTATATAAGGAACAAACCTCCAAAAGGACTATAATTCCCTGACACGTTTAAATCAATAATCAATCCACCCACATTTCCAAAAAAAATACCTTCCAAGGTTTGGAGAGCACACTTGGTCTGTGGGTAAGAAGCCAAGTTAGATGTTTCTATCACATCCTCAAGGGCAGTTGAGAAGTGAGGGTACTTGGAAAGGGTGGGTTGGGAAGGTAGCGTTTGGGATGGGGAGGCAGTCTACTTGTATCATTAGCGCTGGCACCTAAAAATTTTGCAGCCTCACTTTAAATTTTTATACCCTTTTCTTCTCCCCTCTCTTCCCCCACCATGTGCAAAAACTGCTAAGATGACAGTTTTTTCCATTTCCCCAGTAAGTGTGTCTGCAGAAGTAGAAGTACCATAACCCGGGGTACAGCAAGCTCAGCCATTTGAAATAAAACTTTGCAGTACTAATGTTTTTGTAACTGCTTTCATATTGTAATGATATTTTTCCAAGCACTGGTTTTATTTGATCTTAAATACCTTTTTGGGAAAGTCCAGTGAGCTGACTCTAATAAAATCATGCTATTGAAAAAAGGTTTAAGTAGAATGTTCAGAATAAATTACAAAACTGCATGCAAGAATACCAGCTAGTGCTGCAATAAAAAGCTGAAAATGAGTATTCTTGCAATATATTTTAAAGAAGTAGTATACTTTTTTGTCCATTTTTTTTCATTGAATGTTTCATAACAGAATGCCTCCATGTCATGAAAGGAGGGAAATGCATACCAAATGAACAAACTGCGGGAAAAATTGCATTTAAGTGGGAAAAAAAATCTTGACTTTTTGGGGGAGTATAGAATATATTTCATTTCATTTTCAATAACTGTTGGAAGATAATAGAAAATGTAATTTCTTTCCATTTGCTATGCCAAAATACTTAAATTACATCATACTTATCCTGTCATATTTTTTCCCCAACTTATTCAGGACCCGTTAATGGATTTCATCGTCTTTATGTCTGCACTAAGGGATGGGTCTGCTTTAAAAGACAGAGATGTCCAGCTGTAGGGATCTCAGGGAAACCAGGATGGCTTGAGTGGAAGACACAGACAATTGTATACCTGACTTTCTTCTAGTGAAGCAGAAGGAAAGAGCTCTTGAAGGATGGAGGTGAGGGTATCTTCCTAATTACTCTTGAAACCGTATGTCCAAAATAATCACAAACTCCTTTCCTCAGCCCTTCCACCCCACAAGACAGTCTTGCAGAACTGGGACACTAACAGAGCAATGGATGGTAAATTTCCCCAATGCACCACCCTACGCCATTTGAGATCTACTACGTTCTTGGCATTGAGTCAAGTGCTGGGCTTCGGGTTCTATGAGGGACAATATTTACATAAATCAAATTAGCTTATAAATCCAAGTTCAGTTCTCTCACCTCCAAGTAAAACAAAAACAACCATTCCCATCCTATAAAGAGAAACTGGGACCAAAAAAAAAAAAAAAAAGGTGGCATGGCATGATAGGCAAGATCTAGAATACCATGAACATTGTTGGTGGCCCACCCAGCATTCCTCCTCCCCATCTGTCTTCCTTTCCAGCAGAACCTGATTTTGTTCAGGAATCCATCTCTCTATGCACTCCCAAGCACCTCAGGAGAATCTGGCCCATCTGCTTCTAAGATGCAGATTGACTGGCCGTGGCCAATGTGTTCCCTTGGCATTGCTGAGTCTGAGAAAGGGTATGAGACTATGATCAGTGATATGGGAGAGGAAGTCAACTGAGGCCCTTTCAGAGAAGAGTTTTCTTGCCAACCAAAGAAGTGGGCTCTTGTTTTCCCCCTGGAGATTCTTTTGTCTAGATGTGACTCTGAAAGAGTAGCAACCACCTGCTAAGATAACTTGTTGCTCGTTTTTCAGTCACTAAGTTATATCTGACTCTTTGCAACCCCACGGACTGCAGCATGTCAGGCTTCCCTAGCCTTCACTATCTTCTCCCGGAGTATGTTCAGACTCATGACATTGAGTCGGTGATGCCATCCAACCATCTCATCCTGTGTTGCCCCCTTTTCCTCCTGCCCTTAATCTTTCCCAGCATTAGGGTCTTTTTCGATGAGTTAGACCTTCACATCAGGTGGCCAAAGTATTGGAGCTTCAGCTTTAGCATCAGTTCTTCCAATGAATATTCAGGGTTGATTTCCTTTAGGACTGACTGGTTTGATCTCCTTGCTGTCCAAGGGACTCTGAAAAATCTCCAGCACAACAATTCTAATACTAGTGATGACAAATATAATTCTGTATTAGTGTCTTAGGACTACTGTAACAAAGTATCATTAACTGGGGGTCTTAAAACAATGGCAATTTATTGTCTCATAGCTCTGGAGGCTAGAAATCCAAAATCAAGGTGGCAACAGGGTCATGTTGCCTCTGATGGCTCCAAGGGAGAATACTTCCTTGTCTCCTCCAGTGTCTTCCAGCAATCCTTAATGTTCCTTGGCTTGTGGACAAATCCAGTCCAGTCACATGGCCATTTTCTCTTTGCATTTCTTCACATTGACCTCCCTCCATGCATATCTGCCTCTGTGTCTAAGATTCTTTTTATAAGAACAGTCACATTGGATGAGAGTCCACTCTAGTGACCTCATTTTAATTTGATTACATCTGTAATTACCCTATATACAAATAAGGTCACATTCTAGTACTTGGGGTAAAGACTTCAACATATCTTTTTTGGAGGAGAGGGGACACAATTCAACCCATACTTGCCTAATTGTGAACAGATGCTAAGATTGAAATAGACTTCGATGACATCATTGAGCCTCTGAATTAGCCTTCCCTGGAACCTGTCCTGCCTGGGGACTTGCTGGTAAGTGAGTTACACGTGAGACCACTTTCTGCATTGCTCATTTTGTATTGAGGATTTTACCTGTAGCTGAGGGCTTGCCCCATAGCTCAATGATAAAGAATCTGCCTGCAATGCAGGAACTGCGTATTCAATCATTCAATCCCTGGGACAGGAAGATTCCCTGGAGGAGGACATGGCAACCCACTCCACTATTCTTGCCTGGAGAATCCCATGGACTGAGGAGCCTGGCAGGCTATGGCCCATAGGGTCACAAAGAATTGGACATGACTGAAGCAACTAAGCACACACACACACACACACGTAGCTGAACCCATGTTTGTTGATGCACCAAATAGTGGATAAAAGCAGACCTGCTTCCACCATTTAATAACTGTGTGTCCTTGGGAAAAATCACTTACATTTTTTGAGAATACTTTCTTTATCTCTAAATTGAGTCAAATATTACCCAGAGTTGCCAAGAAGATTGATGAGATAGATACAAATGGCATTATCCTGAAAAGGTGCTCAGTAGATTGTTTATATGCTCCTTTTACAAACTATCCATGTGACTCTGGAAGAATAAAAACAAGACCATATAGTCTAGTCTTAGAGGGAATAATTGAGAACTACTAGTTCTTGATGGTTGTCTAGAGTTTCAGAAAATAATACAACATTGTAAATCAACTATACTCCAATAAAAATTAAAATCAAATCATTTGCCTGCATTCTTCACTTAGTATTGTGCACCTGTCTAGCTTTTTTAAGGCTTTCATTATAGCCTCCATTTATGAGAGGCTTAAAGGTTAAAAGCATGAGCTCTTGGGACTTCCCTGGTGATTCAGCGGTTCAGAATCCTCCTTCCAATGCAGGGGATGCAGGTTTGATCTCTGGTCAAGGAACTAAGATCCCACATGCCTCAGGGCAATTAAGCCCACGTGCCACAACTACTGAGCCCATGAACCCGTAAAGCCTGAGCTCAGCAACATGCTGCAAAGACTCAGCACAGCCAAAAGAAAATAAAAAGCACGGACTGTTGAGTCAGACCACATAGATTCAAAGCTCAGTTCCACCACTTTCTGTGTGTGACTTGGGCAAATTTTTAACCTCTCTATACCTGGTTCCCTCATCTCTACAAAAGGAGAAGGACGATGATGGTGGTTTCTCCCAGTGTTTTTAAGAGGAATGAGGTCACAAGGCATAGGTGATTAGTACAGGGTCTGGTGAATGGTAGGCAAGTTAAACATACACTCTTTCCTCCATTCAATGTCCATTATCATCTGCAGTCATCTTGGTATGCTACATCAGTGGTTTTCACAGTTTGGTGTTGGTATAAGAAACATCTGTGATGCTTATTATAAACTCCCACCCCAATCCAGAGATTCAGATCCAGTAGCACTGAGATGTACTTTTAACAAACATTGCAGGTGAAACTGATGCAGGTGGTGCCTTATCACACATTGAGAAGCTATCTACTTTTTCTGATTGGAAGTCAGGAGACTTAGAAGGAGCTACTTATCTTGGAGACAGGTACTTCTCTTATCCTTCCTAGTAGTCTGAAAGTTTCTGGAAGGTAGAGCCATCCTTATCTCTCTGTCCCTTCCCAACCAAGACGTTCAAAGTACAGTACTTTGCCCACTGGAACTCAAAAGTGTTCACTAAATCAATTTAAAGCAATTTCAGATGCTACAGAAAAAGAAGTGGTAAGAGACAGATGGGAGGATGGAGATCTGGGCAGAAGGAAAACATCTCTGGTAACTATTTAGTGATGCCAAGAGATTCTGTTGGGACAGATGTCCTGAGCAAGCCTCAGAAGCAGTTCTGGTTTCTGTGAGCCCCATGAACAGTATGACTCTGCAGAGTCACTAAAAAACTCTGAGATTCCAAGCTGGCTTCACTTCTCAGATTTCTACCAGCCTGGGATACAGCCCTCCAAGCCCAAAGCAAAACTTTAGACCATGTGCAGGAGGACGAAGGAGAAAACCTGCACAATGAGAAGAGGAGTTGGACTGCTTATTACTGGGTCACTCAACCAACTAAGCTTAGATCTCTTAGGAGCAACTTCAACAAAGAACATTTACCAGGTTGTATTGTAAACTAATTAATGTTAATATATGTAACATTATGTAGCTACTATGAATTGAATGACCATATGAGTCAGGTTATTTTCATGAATTATATTAAGTTCTCAGTAATTCATTCAACTAGTATTTGTTAAGCATCTACCATGTGTCAAATCAAATAAAAATGAATATGATGTGCTTATCAATATTCGTATAACTATACTTATTTCATATGACTGTATAGAAAGAAATTTCCTAGAGAGACTGGGAGGTTGATAAGTATAAAGCATTGATATAGTGCTTGACGTCTAGCAAGCACTTCAGATAATCCATTATAGAGGGTACTTACTAGCAGTAGTTCTTCCTGGATGATTTCTTTCTGGAAATGTTCTGGGTGAACATTTCTTCCTTTTACTTATTTGCATTTACTAAAGTTCGACACTAAGTATGCAATGCTAATGTAATAAAAAACAAAAGTCGTTACTTTAAAAGTTAGTAAGATATTTCCTCTCTGAATCCACAAATGAAGACTACCCTGTCTTCTACAGCATCGCCTAGTAGCTCCAATAGAGTGTGGCTGAAGATCTTCTACCCCACCCTCTTCCTCTGGATACCTTCTCAGAGATATTACTTTACATCAGGATCTATGGTATGTTTGAACTCTCACACAGAATCCTGTATAATATTTGACCAAGGACTGGCATGCTTCTTTTCTGCGCCCTTATCGGTCTTTAAAACACACTCTATTTTTTCATAATGGGAAGATTTATTTCTTATGGGGCTTTGGTTTTGATATGTACTTTTTCTCACAAAAATACAGCTTAGGAATCCAATGAGACCCCTAACACATATGCAAACACACACACAAAATGTAAATCTTCTATTTCTGAAATGTCCTTATAGCTAGAGGTATAAGAATTACTAGGCAAAGATACATTTAATACTAGAAAAAGCATTTCCTGGGGACCTACTAAGTGCCAGGCATCATGCAAGATGCTGCAATAAAACACTGAATAAAACCTGCTCCTTGTCTTCAATGAATTGCTAGGGGAGACTGCTGTTTAATGCAACACACTGCAACATAGCAAGTCATCCACGCTCTCATTCATTCATTCAACAAGTATTTATCGAGCATACACTACCTTACAGGCACCGTTTCAGTCACTGGGGATACAGAAGTGAGGGAAATAGATAAAATCCCTGCCTCTAGCTTACAATCTAGTGGGAAGAGATAATAAACAAATGAATATAAGTTATAGTTGTGATACTAGTTGCTATAAAAATAATACAATAGGTTAAAGAGATAGTACAAGGGTTGCTGTTGGTATGAGATGGTCGACTGGTCAGATTATATTTGAGAGGAGGTTGGGAGGTGGTAAGGGAGTAAGTCATGCAGATGTTGGGAGAAAGTGTTCTATGCAAAGCTCCTAAAATGGTGTGTACTCCATGCATTGACAGAATAGCAAGATGTCCAGGTGGATGAGCAGAGTGTGCTAGGGAGAGAACAATAGGTGATGAATTTGAAATAGAGTCTGTAGGACCTTGTTGGCCATAGTAAAGCCCTTAGATTTGATTCAGAGATTAATGGTAAGTCATTGGCACATTTTCAGTGGAAGAGGGACATGCTTTCCTTACATTTTAAAATATCATTTAGCTGCTGAGTAGATATTAGGTTGCAGGAAGACAAGAGTAGAAACAAAGAAACTATGCAATAGTCAAGTGAATCAATGTCTGTGGAACAACTGAACGTATGGCTAAGATGTCACAGTAGAACAGAGAGGGTAGTGTTCAGTGGCATCCAAAAGTGACAAATAAAGTCTCCTCATTGAAGACGAGCCCTAAACAGGGATCTGCTCTTTATTTTCAGGTTTGGATTTTTTGGCAAGGAGTGTTCTTTCACTAGGAGACCCATCATATCAATGTCTCTGTTTTGTGAAGTTAGCAGCTCAATAAACACCCAAGTCCATTCACTCATTGAGTGTTGTGCTCAATGGTGTCTGACTCCTTGTGACCATATGGACTGTAGCCCTCCAGGCTCCTCTGTCCATGGGATTCTCCAGAAAAGAATACCGGAGTGGGTTGCCATTTCCTCCTCTAGACTACATTCCTGACCCAGGGATTGAACCTGCGTCTCCCGTGTCTCCTGCATTGTCAAGTGGATTCTTTATCATTGCGTCCATTCATTCATTAGTGGTTGCAAAATGGTGATATTCTCATTTGTTTTAGCTGGGTTATATTTATAAAAAGAACTTTTCCTTCATCTTCTACTTGATTACCCATTAGTGTAATTCACACAGAAAAGGCAAGATAAATGCTTGATTTCCCCCGCCTTTATTTTCAGTTTTCAGAATAACAAGTTGGTTGACTAGCATCTTTCCATGGTGATCAATTGCTACCTTGCTTTCTCCCTTTTTTCTTTATTTCTCCCTTGCTTCCCTCTTCTCTTTCTTAACTCACTCTTTCTCTTCCCTTTCCTTCTCTTACTTTCTCTCTCTCACCTCCCTCTCTTTTTTTCTTTCTAAAATTCTATTTCTCTTATTCTTTCTTTCTTACTATCACTATAAACTTAATGATTATTAAATATATCTGATGAGTTCCAATCAATTGTCCATATGGATGCTTAAATTGTCTCATCTTTATTCAGGAGCCTCTTCAGGTTGGCTCCTGCGTCCTTTTGATGGAACTGTGGTAGTTTTTTTATCTCCTCCTTGCTGCTTGATACAAGCTGTGACAAGCTCAGCATGTACCTTCCCTCAGCTGTTTCTCTAAGGAGCTCTGGTTCCTTTTAGCAGGAGATGGTATTTCAGCACCACCATCTGAGCATGAGGGGTGAGTCATTGTGTGTTTTTCACTGTTTCTAGGTCTTTTCAGTGAACAAGGTTGGAATTTTTTAATAAAATTAATTATGATTTCATATTGATAATTTCAGGGTAAACTGTGATTTTTTCCTCTTTTTCCCCACACTGATAGTCTCAATTTTCAACAATTCCAAAAACGACAGAATTATAGTTGACCTTTAATTTCTAGTTTGCTTTGTTCCCCCAAAATACCCAGAGCAATCTCATAATTAGTCATACCAACAGTACCAATAGCAATGTGATGACTGTATACAGTTTATGATTCTTTGTAGCTCTTTTTGTCCGAAGAGTATCTCACCTTAAAGATGTACAGACAAGCTGCTGACATTTAAAGTCATTTGGAATTGTTCATGTCATGGGGCTTTACAGTTTGTGGTGGAAGTAGACATTTAAGAAACAATTTTAAGACATCAGTGTAAAGAAAGAGTACAGCAACCAAAGTGAGGTTCACCTCTCTGGAGGCTCAGGGCCATTCACCCCTAGAAACTGATGCTTAAACAGAGTTTTTAAGCCATGTTGGAATTAGCTCAGCAGAGCACTGGAACAAGGGGTATGTGGAGGGGGCTGGAGCGGGGGAGTGTTCTGACAAAGAGCTGTAACTTGTAAAGCAATCTTCTAATAAACTGCCAAAACAACAGTGGTTGTTTAGAATTTCCTTTTTAAGTTATATTCTCCAGAAATCAAAAGATCATCATCCATATCAGATCTGGTCTCCTCTTTGGTAGTTTTCAAGCTAAAAGTCACATGGAAAGTAATTACTGCACAAAGCCATTTACTTGCTTTCTTTGTAATCCCCAACCATGTTGCTCAGCTTAATCATTCCTTCTATTTATCGTACTTACCTTCCATTTCTAAAAGCAAAGACTTCAGAGCATAAGGACTATAGGCAAGTCATGAAAAGAATGACCGTCAACAGATGATTAGATAAAGAAGATGTGATACACATATACAATGGAATATTACTCAGTCACAAAGAACGAAATAATGCCATCTGCCATGACAGGGAGGGACCTAGAGATTATTATACCTAGTGAAGTAAGTCAGACAGAGAAAGACAAATATATGTTACCACCTATATGTGCAATCTAAAAAAATGATACAAATGAACTTATTTACAAAACAGAAAAAGAGGCACAATTCTAGAAAACAAACTTATGGTTACTAAGGGGGGAAGTTGGGAGAGGGATAAATTAGGAGGCTGGGATTGACATATACACACTACTATATATAAAATAGATAATTAATAAGAACCTACTGTATAGCAAAGGGAATTCACCTCAATACTCTGTAATGACCTATATGGAAAAGAATCTAAAAAAAAAAAAAAATGGATATATGCATATGCCTAATTGATTCACCATGCTATATGACAGAAACTAACACAACATTATAAATCAACTATACTTTGATAAAAATTAATTTTAAAATATAATTAAAAATAAAAAGAAGAGCCTCATCGGGTGAAGGGCATCTCCTGGGAGACTCCAGGGAGGATCTGAGACTACAGAAGACCCAAGATAATGATGGTAGGGACACTAGGTCCTGTTCTGTGGATGGCACTGCATTAGTTGCTTAACATACCTCAAATCTAATCAAAACAACTCTGTAATTTAAGGGATGTTATCCCATTTTAGGTGTGAGGAATCTGAGGAGCAGAGAAGAATGTGGCAAAGTTCAAAGTTAAGCCATAAAGAAGAAGAAAATAATGCCTTTTGCAATGACGTGGATGGACCTAGAGATCATCATACTGAATGAAGTAAGTCAGACAGAGAAAGACAAATATATGTCATCACTTACATGTGGAATCTTAAAAATGATACAAATGAACTTGTTTATAAAACCGAAATAGACTCACAGCTGTAGAAAACAAACTTATGGAAACTGCTAAGTTGAAGGGCGGAGAAGGCAATGGCACCCCACTCCAGTGTTCTTGCCTGGAAAGTCCCATGGATGGAGGAGCCTGGTGGGCTGCCATCTATGGGGTCGCACAGAGTCGGACACGACTGAAGCAACTTAGCAGCAGCAGCAGCAGCAAGTTGAAGGGCCAAGATTCAAATTCAGGTCTGCCTCATTCCAAAATCATTGCCTTATGAATTTCATAAGTTTATTCTCTAGAGACATGGCTTATGTGAATATATAAACAATGATTTATAAAATAAGTTATGTTAGCCTAGAGTCGCATCTCACAGGTGAAGAATACCCTCATAAGAACTAACACTTGCAACTTCCCTGTGGCACAGTGGGCCTGCCACTACAGGGGACACAGGTTCAATCCCTGATCCAGGAAGATTCCACATGTCGAAGATCACCTAAGCCCATGCGCCACAAATCCTGAGACCGTGCTCTAGAGCCCACGAGCCGCAGCTACTGAAGCCCGTGCACCTAGAGCCTATGTTCTGCAATAAGAAAAGCCACCACAATGAGAAGCCCAAGCACCACAATTAAAGTGTAGCCCCTGCTCGCCACACCTAGAGAAAGCATGCAGGTAGCAACAAAGACCCAGTGCAACCAAAAATAAAATTAATTAATAATTTAAGAAAAGAACTAACATTTCGTTGATCCTTTACAGCCCACAATAACAGCCTTTTCTAATTTGATGGGTTCTCATTATTCCCATTTCCCAAAGGAGGAAACTGAGACTCACAAAGTTAGCCTTTCACCTAGTAAGTAATCCAAGATTTCTGACTCCAGATTCCAATTTGTTCCCATTCTTGGTCATCCTGGCTCTGCTTACCAGATATCAGAATGAGGGCAGAGATGAAACTTGACAAGAAAACCAATAGGAAAAAAGGTTAAAATCACACCCTCCCCCCAATTATGACACCACTTAACAAAACACCACTGTTTGAATATGAAATTATTATAAAAGTAATAAAACTTTACTTTTAAAATCTTCACTTAAAATATATCTTGGTGGAAAAATCTGTAAAGTCAGTACCTTAGTTTAGCAAGAAAGGTACATAAAAATATGAAAACAGAACATAAAATTCTTGTTTCTTCAGTTCAGTTCAGTTCAGTCGCTCAGTCGTGTCTGACTCTTTGCGACCCCATGAATCGCAGCACGCCAGGCCTCCCTGTCCATCACCAACTCCCGGAGTTCACTCAGACTCACGTCCATCGAGTCGGTGATGCCATCCAGCCATCTCATCCTCTGTCGTCCCCTTCTCCTCCTGCCCCCAATCCCTCCCAGCATCAGAGTCTTTTCTTAGTTTTCAGTAAACCTGAAACTATTGTTAAAAAAATATAAATTCTACTTTAAAAAATAGAGAGAAAGAAGGACAGGACCTCTCATTGCTTGAATTCTTCACCTTTCCTTCTATAAATAATTTTGCCAAAATGGAACAAAATTTACTTGCTTTTGATAGTCATACTGCTTTGTTCCCAACAAGGTAGCTCAGTCTAGGCTTTGGAATCAGGTGGTCTTGGATTCAGATGTTGGCTTTGTCTCTTTCTGGCTTTAGTTCTCACTGGGATTGTGAGGATGAAATGATGTTAACGCAGACCAAGTCCTTAACGCAGGGCCTCATACATGGTAAGTGAACGGCTCTTATTCTTCACTGTGGTGGCTCATTCCTTCTCAGTGAGTTAGGGATGACAAATTGGAACTTGAAAGTGTTTTAAAATATTTATTTTATATTGGAGTGTAGCTGATTTACAATGTTTTGTTAGTTTCAGGTATACAGCAAAGTCATACATACACATACATCTGTTCTTTTTCAGATTCTTTTCCCATATAGGTTACTACAGTGTATTAAGTAGAAAGTGGGGATGTTTTTAATCATTAGTTCATTTTTATTCAATAACAAAAATTGCCAAATCAATTCTAATTTAGGCTAAAGACCAAAACAATCTGGTGTTAAGGACTATTTTAATCCTGTTGCTCAGATTTAAATTTTAGATAGATAAAATTTCTGTGCCCTTGTCAAAATAGAGAAACTGGTTGCACCATTCTCAACCTGTGATGCAGAAAG